>NC_142935.1:27845335-27890335 GCF_046866305.1 Octopus bimaculoides
ATCATCATTGTTAATTACTATTTATAACTCTTTCATCCCTCAAGTATAAATAGGTTTAAGTAATCATTTATTTAATCATTTCTACGATTTAGCATGTTCTAATTACATATCCGTTGCACATCTTCAATAATTAATAATTTTCACTCAAGAAATATTTAACCGTCTCCATGTCATACATGTCGTCAACCTCATTCGCCCATCATCCACCCAGACTCTATGAATTCCCTTCTTATCTATCGTATCCTAATTTTCCTCTTGTTTCCTCTCCCTTCGTAACACGCAATGTGGCATATATTCGCTTTGTAACCTGTTAGTGTTGCATCCCACATATACCCCACCTTCCACTTATGAACCCTGCCATAAAACTCTATTATATCTCTTAACGACAGATATATTCCTTTCTACTAAAGGCACAAGACCTGACATTTTGGGGAAGGTATTAAATCGAGCACATCGACTCCAGTACTCAACTGGTACTTGATTTATCGAAAGGCGAAATTGACCTCGGTGGATTTTGAACTCGGATCGTAGCGACGGGCGAAATACCTATTTCTTTACTACCCACAAGGGGCTACACACAGAGGGGACAAACAAGGACAGACAAACAGATTAAGTCGATTATATCGACCCCAGTACGTAACTGGTACTTAATTTATCGACCCCGAAAGGATGAAAGGCAAAGTCGACCGCGGCGGAATTTGAACTCAGAACGCAGTGGCAGACGAAATACCGCTAAGCATTTCGCCCGGCGTACTAACGATTCTGCCAGCTCGGCGCCCGACGGGCGAAATACCGATAAGCATTTCGTCCAGCGGGCTAACAGTTCTGCCAGCTCGCCGCCTTAAAAGTAAGAATGACAATTAATATTTTCTACTTTAGGCACAAGGTCCGAAATTTTGGGGGAATAGGCCAGTCGATTAGATCGACCGCAGTATCCAACTGGTACTTAATATATCGACTACGGAAGGATAAAATGCAAAGTCGACCTCAGAATATTCTTTTATACTCTAGGAACAAGGCCTGAAACTTTTGTGGAAGGGGCCAGTCGATTAGATGGACCCCAGTACGCAACTGGTACTTAATTTATCGAACCCGAAAGGATGAAAGGCAAACTCGACCTCGGCGGAATTCGAACTCAGAACGTAAAGACAGACGCAATACCGATAACCATTTCGCCAGTCGTGTTAACGTTTCTGCCAGTTCGCCGCCTGATAACGACAGATACAATACCATCACTCTGTAAAATATCATTCCCTACATATGTAAATTCTTCTGTCAGTATTACTGTATTCATTCCAACAGTATTACATGTTGTGGAGTGCATAAAGTCAGTGGGTTTATTTTTACTTCACCAAACAGATTTAATTATCATTCATTCATTTGTTAAATATATTCTTAAATATATTTTGTTCCGATCCGTGACTCATTTGCAGCGTTCGCGACTCTTCATCAACCAAGGGAAGATGGAAGCTTCAATAAAGGCGTTCTTCGCCTGGAATGATAAGTACTGGTTTAAGACGGAGCAATACGATTGTCTCTACTTTGTCTGCTAGTCTGTCAGTTGAAGAACGAAGCAAATAAATAAGTTACGAAAATATTGCAAAACTTTTGACTCAACCCTATGTGTATTTACATAAATTTGTTATAGTTATGTGTGCGTGTGTGCATGCTTCCTGCAACAATCAATGTGAGGTAAAAATCAATCATGACGTGCATCAGTTGCCATACCTTAACGTATAAACAACGGTTAATTGGCATCTTGTAAAGCACAGTAAGCGGCAAGACTAGTGGCGGCTCGTAGATAAAATTAGTGGGAGTGCTGCTCCAGAAAATGTTAAGCCGTTGTTTTAATATTGTGTAAAAGTGTAAAAGGAAACAGACATTTAAAAAGAAAATTTATACATAAACTTGATCGATTCGCGATTTAGTCACTGCCGGTTGATGCATTTAATTTGTTCATTGAACACTGCCGCAAACTCACCCTTGTTTTTAAAAATTCCCCCTAAATCAGATAATAAGTTTTGGGTGGGGAGGTATCTGCCCTATTTTTTAAAGATGAGGCCAGAATGCTCTTTCACCTATCGATTTCAAGCTTTAGACTTGTTGCATTATCTGAAGGCCCTGTTCTTTTCTCTTCCCTTTCTCCATTTATGTATATTTAAGTTTGATTTCTGATACACTTTTGTTTATTCACTTATTACCTGTACCCTATGATCATAGTGTGCTTGCATACCCACGACAAGGGATAACATGCGTTAATGATACTGGTAGTATTAACGGATATTCTTATCCCTTAGACGTTTATTCCAACCGCTAACTCTGCTTACCTGATAAACATATATATATATATATATATATATATATATATATATATATATATATATATATATATATATATATATATATATATAAATTTATAGACATACATACGCATAAATAATACGTACGAACAAGTATACATATGTGTATGGACGATTTCTTCTTTGTTCTCGTCATAGTTGTTAAAATAGAAGACTTGCATAATATCTTGTCTCAAACTCACCGGTATCTTTTATGACTTTTTTTTTGATATTGAAATTTATTTATATTAGGTTTAAAATTAAGAATTTGACTATTGCCTCAGGCAACGTCATGTTCATGTTTGTATACAAACAGCATGATAAACGTATGAAAATAATTATAGTTATATATGTAGACTTGTGTTACTGCGTTTACATATATGGGTGCATATATATGCGGGTGTCTGTATGTGTATATACGTATGTATACGTATACACACACACAAACACACACACACACACACACACGCACATATATATATATATATATATATATATATATATATATATATATATATATATATATATATATATATATACATACATAAAAACTTACATAGAGACAGACAGACAGAAATGGAATAATTATGATTGTATTTGCAGAAGCACAGAAATAGTTGACATGAATTCTTGGTAAATTCAGAATATTTCGAACAAAAGTTATAAAACTAAATTTATTTTATTTTTTAATTAAATCTTTATGTAAAGTAGGTTTTAGTTAAATATTTATATAACTCTTGAAATAAAGATTCTTTAATATAATTCTTAATTTTTAGATTAACGGATTTTCTTCTGATACAGACATACATACATACATATAATATATATATATATATATATATGTACACACATATATATCACTACATGCTTGTATATATATGTACTTATGTTTTGTACGTTTCTCTGTATACTAGCAACAAACAACGGTTAAATCTAATCTAATGTTTAAGTGTTGATTAGAAAAACGAATTTTAGCTTATATCATGATACATTATACAGTCAGAAAAGATTCCAATGAGAGTGCTGGTCGATTGCTTATATTTCATAAAAATTAATTTTCGATGAAATCGCAAAATATTTGTAGTCATTCTTTTCTCTTTTCATTCAATAACTTAAAAATAATACCGGAAATGTTACATTGTATTGCAGACAAATGGTCTGGTAGGAGGTTTGTTTACTAAACTAATATTACACAGTGATTTACGATGCATCCTGTATTGTTAACACGTTTTCTATAGAAAAATTAATAAAACGATGTTTACACTAAAATGTGAGATGGGCATTCGGAGGTCAGTATTTTCCTATGTTTGAATGACTATTCCGAGATCATTAAATTCCACATATTCTTTTAATAAAATTGTATTTAAGATGAAATCTATATTGGAATGGAATCTTGGGAACAACATATCATCTTTTATTTTAAAAGAGAAAAATGGTTAAAACAGTTTAACAGTCGTGGATATAAAAGTCATACATGATCGATGTTTGAAGATATTATTTGGCAAAGAAATATCTTGCATCAGTTTTTAATGTGAGATCTGCGTCACTTGCTCTTGCCACCATCGATTTCATTTTCGAATATGCCAATCTGCAGACGTCTTATAAAGTATCGAATCAAAGAAATGGTATGAAAGGTAGAAATCAGAATTTAGAAAATATAGACTTATGATAGAAGATCCTTGTTTACAGTTGTTTCTTATAGGTGAGGGAATATCTTACTATTAAATGTCATAGAAAACCTATTTAAAGTTTAAAAACGATTCCCATGAATAGAGATAAAGAAAACAAAAACGAAAATGAATCATGGTACTGAAGTAAAATATATTTGATATTTTCAGTGGGAAGATATGACGAAAGAAATAGGTCAAATAATATGGTCAGTAATTATTGTTTGATTATAGTATCGCTCGCAGTCTCGTTTCCTTTCTCATCACAAGTCCAATTTCATTGATTGTTGTGAAGCAATTTTCACTCGACTCAATATGAACATAGCAAAAATAAATAAATGAAAGTAAAGGAATAAATTAAATCTGTTATGAATGTAATATATGAATCTAAAGTAAAACAATTAAGTACTTGTTGAGATATTTTAGCTTTACGAGAACTATTTCTTAAATTTATGTTCATGAATATAAATAGATTTAGAAAATGCTTTATATTTCAACTGAATAACCGAAGAAAAATATTATTATATAAAATTTCAGGTTTAAGGTCGAGTAATTCATGTCATTGCAACGATAAATATCAATAATTTGTAACTTCCTTTCCACTTCAACTGTTCCATTTCTAACTTTTAACTCAAAGGTTAAAATAGTTTCAGTAGCAATAAAAATAGTTATAATACAAATCTATTTTTTTTCTCATGATGACATTTCTGGAATCCTATAAAAATTTCAATATTCCACCCTGTTGATTTATGAAATTTTATTCTGCAATATATACATATGTGTGTGTGTGTGTGCGTGTTTGTGTGTGCATTGTGTGTCCGTGTGTGTGTGTGGTTTGTATATATATGTGTATATATATATATATATATATATATATATATATATATATATATATATATATATATATATATATGTATGTATGTATGTATATATATATATATATATATATATATATATATATATATATATATATATATATATATATATATATATATATATATATATATATATATATATATATATATATATATATATATATATATATATATATATATATATATATATACATACATACATACATATATATATATATATATATATATATATATATATATAAATATTTGTAATTTCTCAACCTATCTTTTCTTTGCGTTTTACTGATATTTTCGGAAGAAGATTCACTGTACAATGCAAAGATTATACCCCTACATCCTTGATTTCGAAAATTTCATAAATAAATTTACATTTGGATCTCACATTTGTTGCTCCTTCTACTTCTACCATAAGTATGTTTGATGCTCTATTTAGCTTTAAGAAAGTATAATGCGATATATGAGCTGATTAAGAGTAGAATGTATTATATTAGATTCCGTTACTTTTCTTTATTCACACACTATTCTTGTCCGCGTAACTTGATCTTTATATATATATAATATAACTAACACCATTCCTAATATTTTCAATATCGACATTTGACTCAAAAACTTAATAAATATTATCAGGTTTTGACTTTTATGTCGAGTTAAATGTCAGAACCCGAGTCGTTGCTTTTACTAGATGCTGTGATTCTCGTATTACAAATCCCATATTGATCAAAATTATAGAATATATATATATATATATAGTGTTAACTCTCTTTATCATAATCAAATTTCGAAACATGTTTGAAGTTATGCAATTTCTGACTAGTAGAAAATATATACGTCCGGAATTCTACCTGATACAAATTATACCTCTTAGATGAAATTATTAATATCTTTTATGATGTAGAGTTTCTTCAAATTCACCCTTGATGTATTTAGTAGAATAAATCAAGCACCTACTTATTTTCTAAAGACTGGTAATTATTCTATCTGTTACCATAGCTGAGCTGTTACGTTACGGGGTTGTAAGTACATTAATACCGGCTGGTTAAACATAAAGGTGTGCACGTATACATACAACCAGGGAGAATCACTTTCTGGGAGAAGATATTTATCCAAAGAACTTTCTGTCGGACGGAACATTTAGCCACGTGGTTGTAAAACTCGCTTTTTACCCACATAACAATGCTTTCAACTTTAGGTGCATTTTCTGACACTCTGTATCCTGATTCGAAATCCCACCATCGTAAAATTCACCTTACATCTATTCGGGTTGGTTTTATAAATTGGACACTTCAATGCGGTGGGTTGGCAGAATTGATAGAGCTGGATAAGACTTGCGGTACTTGTTCCGGATTCACATTTCAAGTTGTGCCCTGTCTTCGAAAATTAAGGATTTTGACACATTACTACATCTAAGATGTCAAACTAGTGCAATCTTTAGCATGTTGAACAAAATCCTTAGCGACATTTCTCCTGGCTCCTTAAAATCTTAGTTCAAATTCTTATGAGGTTAACTTTGCCTTTCATCCTTTTAATTTCATTATTTCATCCTTTTAAAGTCATTATTTTAAGATATATATAGTGATTATTTTAAAATATATATATATATATATAGATATATATAATGTTTGGGGTGGGATCATGTGTGTATATAGCGCAAATAATGGTGTGCATCTTTTGGATGCATCAAAATATCAATTGAATAATTCATATCCCACTATATCAAAGTATACTATAGAAACGCTGTGATGTCTGTGATGTTTAATTAATAATTCGGTTTTACATCATATCTTGGGCGTGCGTGAATTTAGTGAAAGCCATACTGTTACAAGCAATGCGTTCTCTTCCTGTTTTTCAGACAGCGCAGTTTCTTATGCGTAGCATCCAAGCTAACAATGTTTGTTCCTGAGTACCTAAGGAAAAAATCTGATTGTTAGACTGGTACACGATAATTTTCACTTGAGAAATTTTGTTCGAATCTTTATTGGTGTTCAATATAACCTGTTGACTTTGTTTTTCACAATTGAACAGTCAGTTGTAGGGAAGTGGAAAATGACTGAATCTATGTTAATGATGTTTCGTTTTGTTTTAATCGACGCCCAGGCATATTAGTACATATAAATCCTCATGAAATCTGAACGCGTTCGAGAGCCAGACTACTTTTATGTCTGATATAGACATAAAGACTTACAACTATGCGTATAACAAATTCGATCATATTAACCCAATTACTCGGGGTAAACAATGTTTCAAAACATTGATTTCAACAATACATCATCATTTTTGTTTAATCAAATCCCCGAACAAACATAAGATTTTAAAAGCTTAATCAGATTTAAGTAACTAGATGTTAATAAATAAACTAAACATTTTATAACTAATAAATATTTCATTTTGATTATTTTATTTGTAAAATCCTTTGAACTGTTATAGATCAACGTTATTTATTTATACAGCCAATGTTGATCATACATATAACGGACGATTCATCAATGCAACTATGAAGAGAAAATACAAAAATACAAAAATTTAAGCATCGCTCTTATAAAAAGAAATATTACGGAAGATCAAACATTTCCATTCACAATGGATGTCAATTGGAGATATTCTCTCGAATATGTAGGGTGGAATATTGCGAAAAACAACCAAGGAAAATAGCAACATTTTCTGTAATCGTTTGCTATTTTAGAACTCAAATAGTTTTATATTCATTAATTCATTTCGCAACAGCAATCAATATCGTTTGGCAGTATTAAATCGTGGTTATTGTTACTTGAATAGCAAATTAAAATGCTACTAATGAAAATTATATTTACAATGCGAAAGTCTGTTAAGTTACAATGATTTTACTCGCGGTGCACTGGAACTGGACATTTATGAAGTTAAAATACAATTTTGACGAAACTGCGATCTACAAATCTATTTAATCATAATAAAATGTTGTAAACAATCAAACGTGGAACATTTCTGTTTATTAAGTAATATTAATTATGATTGTTTTTTACGTTGACATAAATAAACATAAGTTGGAGGCAATCTACAGGCATGTGTGAGGGGAATACAATGACATGAGTGGATGAAAGCAGCATAAAATTGTTTCTTTTTGTTAAAATATAAACTAAAACCGCATGGAAACGTTTATGAAGTAAAAGACAGGCATTTGTTTCAGTATGATGACTAAGCCGTTTGAATGACACCCACACTGGTACATATGCACTTACAAAAGACATGTGTGTGTGTGTGTGTTATTGGGTGTTTAAATGTATGTATAAGTACAGGTGTATGCTTATATAAAAATATCAGTGTGTCTCCGAAAATAAAATATTACGTGATACCTATATTTGTTTTCAGTTAAGTACATACATCATTTTATCTTTTAAGGCTTACTAAGCCGAAACTGATTTATTCTATGGTTTTGTTCCTCTCTAGCACTCCTCCAAAGTTAACCGATATTTTTTGGTTGTCATGTATGAAGATACTGGGCTATGGAATTGTTTATAGGATCACATCCTCTGCAGGGATTTAACTTGAAATTTTTGGACCGAGAGTTTATGCGCTGATGGGAAGTGACTTTTCTTAAAGGACATGGCACCTGAATCCATTCTCAAAACAACTATTTACACCTGAGAAGTATTAAGGATTAGTTTTCACTATATCATGATAGATCCAAGCAGTTATTGAAATCCATGAAATCCCAAACATTCATGAACATTGAAAACTCATCTTCCAATTTTGGTCAACTTGTTATATTCTGATGGCATTATTTTGGTCTTTAGATATTGGATTTCAATAGATTGTAATATCGGATTCATTCCGATTCCTAGTCAACAAAATAATTTGAATAGATAAGTTAGATGTACTGGGCCTAAGGCGATTAAAATGCTGATGTTTTGATTTAACTGGAAAGAAATAACCAAATACATTATATTAAACATTTTTGAAACACACGTGTGTATATCAAATAATACTTCTAAGATTATTATTATATGCATAAAAAGGGATGATACCAGTCTTCTTAAAATGCCTAACCCTCCTCGGTTGTTGAAATATAGTAATATGAATGTCAGTCAATTGCCCGACTATCATATGGACACATGAAACAACAGTATTTTGCGAGACCTGTCTGCATTCCCATTTAACATCCCAATGACTTTTAAATCTCCACATATTTTCCATGAGTATCTTTCATAGGCATGGCATGAAGTAAAAGTTCCATGTTCTCATATGAGGAACAGAGTGTGCAATAGGAATGGAGGGCTTCAAATTATCATTATGGAGAGGTACAGCTTTTAAACTTCGTTTTGAAAAGTCCGCGACTCTCCATGATCATGATTTTGTGATAAACACTTATTGACCAGTGTTATCTATTTTAATTTTTTTAAAGAATCCCTAAATGCAATCAAATAAAACGTCAAATATCCAAAATGTGTTGGACATAGCTGTATATGAGCATACATTTGAAAATTATTCAATGCCATTTCATATGAATTTTCCAAGAGATTATTCATTGGAAATTATGTTCTATGTAGAAGCATTATGTATAATATAGTTGATGTTGTATACATTTTTCTAAATTGTAAGAATTGGAAATATAGTTCATTTTGATAATACCCATTTCGAAACATTTCCTCGGTTGTATACATCACATTAACAGTCATAGAGAAATTAATATCTGCATGATTATAGATCCACATGAATTATAAGAAATCCGACTGTAAAATATTTTAGTGAAATACTGAAAGAAGTAAACAGTATGCAGCACCATACTTTATTCAGTAATATAAGATAATTAGCCAGTCTATTTCATAATTCTTGATAATATATTGATTTTTATATTATATTTGAGTACGAGATTAAATGATGTCGCATCTATATTGCTGAAATATTTTTATAGATTATATATTTTAGATGAATTTCATGTAATTCGTTTACTTCTCTATGCGCTATCATAATATTGTCATTAAACACGTACGTGTATATATATATATATATATATATATATATACGCTCACATACGCATACATTTGTGTGGCGCGCGTGTTTGTGGTTTAATATATATGCATATATACGCATATATACATACACATAAATATATATGCGTATATATAATATATAGATGTATATATAAATATATATATATATATATATATAAACATATATATTTTATATATATATATACATACACACGCACACATACACACACACACACGTATATATATATATATATATATATATATATATATATATATATATATATATATATATATATACATATATTCATATATTGTGCAGATGTTAAACATAAATAGGTGGTTGACTGTAATATTAGTTTACTGCATACATGTCTAGGATTGATTGAACATCTAATAAAATTTTGATATAATATATCTGGAATATTCGTGTGTTTAGAATGGGGTTTGGTGAATAGTTTCAAACAAATGGTTTACAATTTGAATATAGGAGAATAGTAGACAATCTACAACACAGAATATTCAATGGAACTTGAGTCAAAGAAAAAATATTGTGCATAACGTTAATATTTAGGTTAGTTTGAAAGCAGAAATTTTTACACGCTAATTTCGAAACCGAAAATCTTAAATGTGAAAGTGCTATCGTGATTCCACATCATTCGTCGGAACACATGACACTGACAACTCTTGTTCTTGGTTCGTTATACCTCGGAGATAAGATGTTTGGAATGAAAGTGAGATCTTACATACAGCGCTTTTTTATTATTAGCTAGGATTTGACCTTTGCCTACATGAAATATTACATACCTGAACAAAAGGTTAAAAGGGCATAGAACATTGCAGGAATATTTGTTTCATATCGTATGAAATTTCATATATTTCCAATACTTATCTCATATGGTTATGAATGCGTTAGACACGTGTTCTTTGTTCAAGTACACGTCCTGGCCTTTCAGATATGATTCATAATGAAATGTCAGATACAGCATAATAATGATGTATACACGACTTAAGTACATTCACCAAATGCTAGAGACAAACACATATGTCTTCATACGAAATAAATTGATATACTGGACAGAACGCATTATTAACCAAAATATATATCATTAGTTACATAGCATTCGATGGATTAGCACAACAACAACTATTCCAAAATGATTATTACTCTTTTGAATAATTTTTTGTACGAGTCCAGTATGAATCGGTCACATTGATTTGATTAGAAGCTGGCTGATATTTCAGATGCAATAAACTTTGTGAGATCCCAATCGATAAGCCGCAGTGAAAAACTGAAATGGCCATGTAGACGATCTTGTAGTTTTGAAATATTTGATTTGATGAGATGTAAAAGTTTCACGAATATGTTATACAATAAAACTTTCTGGCTATAAGACAAGATTTATAGCAAACAGAAACTGAGGGATTTATTCCTAAAGAAATATATAAAATATTACTTTTATTGTATTTTTAGACAATTCTTTATTTAAATGCAAACACAAAACAAATAATAACAGAATTTCACTGCTTTTCGAAAATGTGTCGCAACATAAAAAGGCTTTGTTGCATTTTCTGTATTTCATACGAAATAATATTGATAATATTTTTTCTTAATTTATTCAATGTAAGTTCAACGTAGACAATATCTGGAGCTTCATATAGGACTTAAAGAGAACTCTTGAATGAATAATCATAATCACATTTCGTCGTGAACATCTTATACTGTAGTTTGGGAAACAGCAATAAAGTACTACCTGCACCTTTGCTATTCATCACTAGCAATCTCATGGATATTACTCAGTTATCTCTGTTAAAACAACATTTAAACTCATCCAGAAGTCATGAATGATATGAGTCCTTCCTGGTTTCCTATTATCGGTTTATATATATTAATATATGTCTTTGCTCTCAATCTAATATGCGACATCGATATGTAATAATTGATTTGATGCCTTTGCGTCTGTCTGCTCATAATGTTTTTTTCTAATACATCACATCACCTCGAGCGCACTACATTGCCTGTGGTCAAAACTTATTATGTGGACCTTGCATCTCTGCATATAACAATGAATGTTAAGATCTTAGAATTGCTTGAACACTCATTGAATGTAACTTTTAGGTGTGTTTCCGTTGACACACAATCTTATCTGAAGTAAAAGGGGTGAAGACACCCTTCAGTCATGAATGATCTTGGGGCTGCACTGAGTAAGTTCCTCTCCGAGGCACAAGTCCGAATAAGGTTGTTTATAGAAGACCATTAGTCACCCATGCAAACCAGCCTGCCTGGAAAGACAAAGGCCGATACAGCTTGGCATCAGTGACATCACAACTCATTTCTACAGCAGAGTGAACTGGAGTAACGTGAAATAAAGCGTCTTGCTCAAGAACACAACACACAACCTGGTCCGCAAATCGAGCTAAGTACCTCATGATTGTGAGCCCAACGCTCTAACCACTGATACATATGCCTTCACACCTTCTTGCCGCTCTCGTTCTCTCTATGTATGTGTGTGTGTGTGTGTGTGTGTGTGTGTGTGTGTGTGTGTGTGTGTGTGTGTGTGTGTGTGTGTGTGTGTGTGTACCCAAACAGTACATTCATGTGCGTGATCTTGCGTTTTTGCAAGTAGCTATGTATAACCCTAAAGAGTATTGCTGCATCAGATGATCGGCTGACGAAAAACAGTTTATCTTTCTTTCGTCAACGTTCTGGGAAAAGGCTTTCGTACGAGCGTACCCTGAAAATCAGTAAGTTAGTATCTATATCTTTTGTGAATGCGAGACTCAATGGCGTTATTTTAGTGGAAATATTTACGGCTGTCCGTGTAACACGAACACAAAACGCCAATAGAGATGATAGGTAACCATCGAAATTTTCTGATTAAAATTTTATATATATATATATATATATATATATATATATATATATATAATTTGCTTGATATTGTGGAATTTTCACCTCACTTTTTCTTCGTACATTTGGGAATTTCTTCGTACATTTGGGAATTTCTCATTTGATTCCTTAAACTTTCTGTTACTTAGTTCATGCGAAAATCATTTTCTTTAATATAGCTAAACTCTAGTTCGTATTTTATTGATTCCTTATATACAGAGAATATTTTTTCTCTCATGTTTTGTTACTACAATCATCAGTTTTCCTACTATTCTAAGTATTTTGTTATTCAGTCCAATTATTCTACATTTGTACTAGTTTCCTTTTCTATCAGAGTCCAGAAACTTTCCAGGTGGAAGAAGAATATTTAATCTACAGTAGCTCAATATGATATCTTTGGAGCATTGTCAGTAGCGTCTTGTTTATTCAGTGTAAACTCTTCAATTTCGGTTGGTTCCTGTTTATTACAATGAAGTTGTAGTTTTAATTGGAATAGTTAGTGAGTTTATTTATATTATTTATAACATCAAACTTATGTTTTAATAATAGCCTGACTCTTTTGTAATTCTCTTTCTTTTTATTCATCATTTTTATGAGTTTTATTTTATGAGGCTCTTATCCAAAGATTCTAGTCTAATTCTAAGCTTCATATGTCCGCGTATAATTTTATCTTTATCTACAAGCTCAACAAAAAAACCACCTATAGCCGCTTCTGAGAGGCAATCTCAACATCGCACGTTCAGTTGCAGTTCAAACCGGAGATTTTGTGCTAAACCAGAGCACCCATAGTACATACCTATTACTTTAAGTCAGTTGATAAAAGCACCTCAGGTATTCTATAATGTTATTACCTTAGTTTCAGCTAATTTGCATCTTATTATAGTAGCGTTATTGCCTTCTTCTTGTCTTGCATTCATCTTAATGTTTTCGTGGAATTCATAAATTTTGTGTAGAATTTCCTTTTGGATCTTATTGCTTCTAATGAAACAAAAGATAAACAAATCTGTGGAGGATAATTCAAATTTCTGGAAGATTTTAGTTCGTATGGATATATAGTGGATCTAATTATCTTCTTTTCAGTCTGCGTTCATATGGCCTTTATTCAATTTGTGGCTGATATATTTCGTTGGTAACATTGCTTTATTTTGACAAGATTTCCCAATAAACTGGATTGTGGTATGTTCTTAAATAGCCTTCGGTCGTCAATACAGGATATGCTAAGTATCGTGGTTCTCATCTAAAATCTCCATACACTGCTCTATTCACCAGTATTTGATCTTGACCCAGCAGTATTTCTTCCAGGACCTTTATCTCATCAGCCGATATACTACAAATTCCACCGAGATAGACTTTGCCTTTCATCCTTTCGTGGTCGATAAATTAAGTACCAGTGAAACATTGTGGTCGATGTAGTCGACTACATCTTCCCACCAAATTTCAGGCCTTGTGCGTCCAGTAAACAGGATTATTATTATTATTATTATTATTATTATTATTATTATTATTATTATTATTATTATTATTATTATTATCATCATCATCATTATTATTATTATTATTATTATTTTATGTTTGACTTTTGTTTTGCATTTGTACAAGTTGGATCCAAGTCTCACCCAGAGACCTCAAGAGACAACAAGTTAGAAGTTCATGTAGGTGTTATGCCTAGGGTACCATATATTTGGATTTGTACAGTTTTGTTCAAGTGAATGTTTAAGAAACCATAAGAAAATTATGTTTGCTTTAAAATTTGAGATCACATAGACAGTATTTTACGTAGGATATGGGCAGTTCCCATGAGCACTATCTTTTGGACTTCAGCCATTTTGGGGTTTCCTGGTATCTGAGCTAGGTAGTAATCAGCCCGTTTCGCTGTCATTCCCAGGGCACCTATGACAATAGGTATTGTTTTCGTCTTCAGATTCCACATTTTGCTAATTTCTATTTCAAGATCTTTATATTTGCTCAGTTTTTGGTAGGTCTTGACAGATACGTTTATATCAATTGGGACAGTCATATCAATGAGGAGGCATGATTTTTGTCTGAAGTCTTTCAGTATGATGTCTGGCCTATTTGCGTCTATCTTTCTGTCAGTTTGAATGGTGAAGTTCCAGAGGAGTGCAATGTGATCATTTTCAAGTACTGGGGGTGGTTTGTGTTCTCACCAGTTTTTATCATGGGGCAAGTCCAGGTTTTTGCATATTACCCAGTGAATATATTGTGCAGCTCTATCATGCCTGTTGAGATACTCTGTAGGCGCAAGCAGACTGCACATGGAGACAACATGATCGATGGTCTCATTTTGTTGTTGGCATATACGACATAATGGGGAGCTGCCGTTCTTTAATATGTTGGCCTGGTAGTTCTTTGTAGGTAGGCATTGATCTTGGGCTGCTATGATAAACCCCTCTGTTTCTGATTTCAATCCAGAGGCCATTAACCATTGGTGGGTAAGGGCTTTGTCAATATCTGCATTATTCGCTCTCTTTGGGTATTTGCCATTGAGAGGTTTTCCATGCCATTTTTCAGTCATAATAGCTAAGGCAGCAATTTTAGCACGGGTTTTCAAGCGCTTAGCTTTTTCTGTAGGTGTTTCTAGTTCGTCTAATTCTTGAATTTGTTGCAATTGGAATTCACTTAGATATTCCTTTGCCTGTTTTGTTACTGAGTAAGATGCTTTCTTGCTTTCATATTTTAAGACAAGTTTTAGCATCCAGTCCTCAGAGTTTTTCATATAGGTGTCTAGGCCAATTGTGGCTACCTTCATTGATAATGCCAGCTGTAGTAGTCCTCGACCTCCCTCTTTTCTTGGCAGATAAAGACGTTCTATATCTGCCTTAGGGTGGTGCATTCTATGCATTGTCAACAGTTTTCGTATTTTTCTGTCAACATTACATATTTCAGTAATTGACCAGTTAACGATGTTGAAACTGTAAGTCACGACTGGTATGGCTAGAGCATTGATCGCTTCGATCCTGTTTCTCGCGTTCAGCTCTGTCTTCAGTATTGCTCTCACCCTGCGATAACATTCTCTTCTGATCCTTTCCCTCATCACTGAGTGCTTGATATTGTCCCCTTCAATTACCCCTAGGTATTTGTAGCTCTCCGCTGGTTCTAACTCTTTTATGACATTTTGCTGGTCAAGGTTCACATTAGATGTATTTGTCATTTTTCCTTTGATAAAGATAGCTTTTGCACATTTATCAAGGCCAAATTGCATCCTGATGTCATCACTGAATTGTTTTACAATCGCTAGTAGGCGTTTGAGTTGTTGGTCATTTTTTGCAAAGAGCTTTAAATCATCCATGTAAATGAGATGATTTATATTTTTATCAAATATTTTATAACCATACTGTGCATCATTGAGCAATTTTGAGAGCGGTATTAGGGCTAGACAGAAGAGGAGTGGTGATAGTGAGTCACCCTGGAAAATGCCACATGAAATTCTTACATCTCCAGCATTTAGATTTAGAGATTCATTGTCATTGTTCAACATCAGTGTGGTTCTCCATGATCTCATACTTACAGATAAAAAGTTTCGCAGAGTAGGAGCTATTTTATACATTTCCAGACATTTCCTAATCCAGCTATGTGGTAGGCTATCAAAGGCCTTTTTATAGTCTATCCAGGCTATTGACAAGTTTTTGTGTCGCTTGTGACAATCTTCTAAGATCATCTTATTGATGAGTAGCTGATCTTTACAACCATAAGATCCACGTTTACATCCCTTTTGCTCATTAGGGAATATGCTACTTTCTATTAAAAAACTATAGGTGTACTCGGTTAGGACAGATGTTAGCGTCTTATACATTGTTGTTTCGCAGGTTATGGGGCGATAATTTTTTGGTTCGTTTGTTTCCTCATTTTTTGGAAGCAGGAATGTTAAACCATTAACTAGCCAAGAGGGCATCAAACTAGGATTTTGCAAAACATCGTTGTAAAGTTTTGTTAGCAGTTCATGGCTTTCTGGGAAGGCATTCAACCAGAAGTTAGGAATTTTATCCTTTCCTGGAGACTTCCATTTGCTTGACCTCCTGAGAACAGATCTTATATCTTCTACCCTGACCCCCTCCCACTTTTGCTCCTCTAAGGAGTCTAGGTCTGTAGCTATTCTATCAATCCAAGGGGCCTTTTCATTGTGTGTTTTATCTTCTGCCCAGATTTTATTCCAAAATTCTTGCACTTCTTCTTTTGATGGGACAGACTTTATTGTTACTGGTGTTTTCCCTATCTTCCTGTAGAAATTTTTGGGGTTATTTTTGAACATGTTATTATCTCGGAAGAATTTAACACGCTTTTCATACCTTGCTATGCGGGCAGCTTTAGCACATACCTTTTGCTTGATGGTTTCTATGGTGGCATCAATGTCAACTATGGTTTTCATGTTATATTTTTTCTTTAGTTTTTGGGTCTTTGTAGGTTTGATACTCTTGTCAAATTTAAGGTTTTTCAAACATTCTATGTCAGATCTAAGCAGCTTAATTTGGTGTTGAATGCGTTCTTGCCAAGAAGGCTTTTTGTGGGAGTGTTGTCTTTTTCTAATCTTTTCACCACATAGAATCGTTGAGATTCTTGCGGATGCATAGTACAGGTGGTTGAGATCTGTAATATCAACATCATTAGCTGAAATTATATCCTTAAGTGCAAGGCGGATTTTACCAATTATTTTCAGGTTTTGGTTAGAATTGCGAATTTTGGGGAGAGTGTCGCGTTCATTCATACTAGTTTCTTTAATTTTCAGCCATTCAATCATGATTTGATTTTTTAGATCATGTAGTTCTGTTGCGTCGATTTCTGTATGACTTCCTTCATCTATTTGATTTTCACCTGCCTTAGTGTTTATGGTTGGTTCAGAGAGTATTTTATTTTGCCTATCAGTTACCTTAACTCTTTCAATTATTACTGTATTTTCATCAGCCTTGGGCTGGTTTATAATTATTTCCTCTGTAGTATCTTCTTTAGCTGCAGTTTCATTCTTTTTATCCTTTACTGCTTGCTTAATTTGGTCAATCTCTACTTCAGTTAGTAATTTTTTTTTTATAATGTTTCTTCTGACGTTGGCAAGTTTATTACTGTCTATGTAGGGTCTTACTGCAAGGTGTTTCTGTCTCCAGTTTAAGTAGGTTTGTACAGTATTAGATTTATCTGTAGGGAAATATATGGCACGGTAGAAGGCTCTAAGAACTTCTTTATTATCTTCCCTAGACCATTTTTCATTCTTTTTCTTTTGGTTATTTGATGACGAGCATGGATGGCCATCTGTTGGAATATTCCGGTTGTGGGGTACTTCCAGCTCCTGTGTGTCGGGAAGATTTGAACCAGTAGCAGATTTCTCGTCTCGGATCTGGTTCATTATCCGAGTAAGTGGTCCTTTATAATCCGGTCTATGACCATTGCGGTTTATATTTTGTTTTATTAACAGTGAGGCATAACAAGCTTCGACGTTGACGCTAGGGGACGGATCTGTCTGTTTAGGGTAAGTTTTTTGAGACAACACCGTCTCCGAGCTTTCGTGACGTAGCTTCTTAAGGCTAGCAGATCTATTTCGAGTGAGTGGCCCTTTGTGATTCGGTCGATAACCACTCTGGTTTGTGATCTGCCTTGTTATCATTGAGGTATGACGAGCTTTGGCGTTGACATTCGGGGACGGATTTGTCTGTTTAGGGTCAGTTTTTTGAGACAACACCGTCACCGAGTTGTCAGCATGTAAACATTGCTCGTAGCGTAGCTTTTTAAGGCTAGCAGATCGGTATTCATCTGTATTTTTTTTGTTGATAGATTTATCTCCAGGCATAGTGTATTTTTGTGTGTGTGTGGCGTTTTAAACTTATGAATGGTTCACTGTCTGTATTTGTTCACAAAATGAAAATAAACAAAGAAGAAAGAAAAAAAGTTTTGGTTTTGCTTCGTTTGTGATATGTGTTTTCGTATCCGTAAGTGTGTCCTGTGATTTTTACGTAGTTCTGTAAACATTAAGATGCATGTGTAGTTCTATATCAAAACGTATATATCATTGTGTACACGTTCAAGTGTATGCGTAATTATTCAATATATGTACTTACTATTTTGTTCCATTTCTTTTTTTTTATATAGTTTGTAAACTTTCCGGTGTTGGTTTTGCGTGTGTGATCGCACGTGTTTCATTGAGACATCGTGCATAGGAGGTCCTGTGCTTTGTATTGCAGTGAAATTTCATTTTTTAAGAATAAAAAATATTCTTAAAAAAATTATCTTCGTTAAAAGACCGCTTCCTTCAAATCTTCCACCGGTTCTTTTGGCTAATTCCATCGATGTTATTGGATTAGATATGTTTTTGTATAGGGAGCCCGGTGTAGCACATCCATGTTGTTATTCAGCCCGGTGCTCTTATTATTATTATTATTATTATTATTATTATTATTATTGAGTGACTAAGAGAGCAGCGCATGCCATCAAAGTGACACTGGGGTGAAATATACGAAACCCATATACTACCCGTCTGATAAGGGTACATTAGGCTCATGCATTACAACCACATGTGCGCGACATGGTGATCTCATATCAAGATAATCAGCTGGTCGGGCTCAGTTAGAATTTTTTTCAGGTTGAGTAGCCCATCCCGCTCGAATAGTCTTTGAATATACATTGTATATATTACCTATCTCTGTCAGATTTTGGGTGGTGCATCCTAAATTCTGTCATAATTCTACTTGTTTCCCTATCTAGATTGATTAGTTCATTTTGAGTCCATTTAAGAATGTTGTAGCTGTAACTTATAACTGGAACGGCTAGAATGTTGATACCTACTATATTGTTTTTTGCAATTAGCTCTTTTCAGTATTAATCTAACTTGTCTGTAATATTCCCTTCTTATTTTCTCTTTCATTAGTGTGTGCTGAATTGTATCTAATTTATTGATTCCTACGTATTTGTATGTCTAGCTTTGGTCTAATTATTTATTTTTCATTTCTTTTTTCTAGTGTGAATTTGTTACTCTTAACTAGTTTTCCTCCTTTCAAAGTTACTTTGGCACATTTTTCTGAGCCAAATTTCATGTTTTTTTCTTTGGTAAATCCATGTTCTGTATGTTGTAAAGTTTCCACACATCCAGTTCTGCTTAGCCTGTCAGATAAAAGTATCAGTGTCAAGCAGAAAAGTAGTGGAGAGAGCATGTCTCCCTGGAATATTCCTCTTCTAATGGGGATGGCTTTGGTTTTTTAGGTTTTATGAAAGGTTTTATGAAAGGTTTTATGAAAGAATGAAAGGTTTTGGTTTTTATGAGTCGAGTCCCTCTTTTGCCCGGAGCTGCAACACTGTTTACCATTTATTCATGGAATGTTTTATATATTTTATGATTGTTGTTGCTACCTTTTTCATAGCTACTGTTTCTAGAATCCATGTGTGGAGAAACTATCAAAAGCCTTGCGATGATCGATCTCTTTCTTATTGTTGTCTTCAGTTACGTCTTTATTGATCGATAACTGATCTTTACATCCGTATGAGCCATTGTTTTCTTCCTGTTGTTTACCCATTCTCTGCGATATTATTGCAGTAAAGGCTTTGTAAATTTTAGGGAGACACCTTATCGGTTTGTAATTTTGTGAGTTCGCCGTTTCAGTGGACTTGGATAGTAGGATAATTTTCTCTTCCGTAATCCATTCAAGCATTGTCTCTGGCTCTTCTAGTATCTCAATAAATTTCTCAGATACCTACGCTCAAACCCTATCAGATTGGATAAATACAATATTGTAAACATTAATTCGAACGGAAGAATATATCATAAAGCAATATTGCTGTGTTCAATAACAAATACAATAATGAAGCCATTCCACCTTTTTCAAAATTATAAAACAACAGAAATATGCCTGAGTTGTGTCAGCAAAAAGTTTATCCTGTCCAAACAAAATTGTATGGCAAAATTATGGAGTACTTTCATGTTTGATGACGCATACTCGTGTCTGAATTCCAAAGCCCCATTATGAAGAATGATTAGGACATTATTGTCATAGTGCCTTGAGCGTGTATGTGGTGACATATTTTGTATTTCTTTTCTCGTATATTTTCAGTATGAAATGTTTAGCTTATCTCAAACGACTATTATGAATGTGCATCTCTACGCGATTTTAACAGACTTTGCATACATTGGGCTACGAAATCAATACATAAAGGATTTATTGAGAAAGTGTATAAATCTTAATATTCTTCTTCCTATCTTTTAAGAATGTCGTCTCTTAATTAACTACAGTTACCATTTTATTTTTATAAAGCTGGAATATAAATATCTGCTGCTTAATAATGACACTCTTATCAAGTAATCTTGCTGCGAAGTATCCCTAAAAAAACTAAATTTTCATTCCTGTCAAAACACGATATGGTAACGCATTGACATATTATTAATCGAACTTGCTGCCAAAAATCCGTAGTTTAAACAAGTTGACCTTTTCAGATTAATTTATCTCTAATTATAGAGGATTTACAAGTAGTGCCTCGACACTTAAACATTATATTCAATAATTGCTGATGAAAAAGCAACGCATAGTAACAGTAGTAGCGCCGACTGTCTTTTGTTGACCAAGAGTTATATCGTGTATAAGAACAGGGTGTCTACATCTGTCAATATAAAGTCTTCGATAAAAAGTTATAGATATATTCTACAAGATTGTAATTGAACTAAGTTGCAACAATGCAAATTAGTCAATACAGCGTAAACAAAACTAATGGCGTGTTTATAAGCAGTATGTATGAGAACAGTTAAAGAGAATTTTTAGTAACTGACGCAGTATAAGTCTATAATATAGGAACCGCACATGTAAATCATTCTAACTACTGCTAATTTAATAACGATTGTTTCGCGTGGCATTCCAATAACAGTAAAAGACAAGCCTCTACTTCACAATCACACACATTAATTAAAATGAATGTGAAATTGTAAATTATTAAGCGACGCCATTCCAAGGAATTTAGAGCAAGACCATTCAGTTATGCATGAGGCATGCTTTGCACGTCGTGGCTGATTTAAATGAAAAATACATCGATCAAGAAGTGTGTAGTCGTTCTGAATGCAGTCATGTCACAGGTATGAATGGGCTACGAAATGTAGCATCAAACACCGGTGCTATTGGACTAGAAATATCAAACATATTATTTGCTTAAGAACATGGCAGAAGATCATCTATCAAATCTGTGAAGTGTATTCCTTCTGTTGGAAATATATTGGTGTCATAAGAGCCAACCTTGACATCAAAACTATCACTTCTTTTAAAGTAGCACCGCATTTATCAAAGGTCACACTACAAACAAAGTTCTGCGCATGATAAGAAGTAGTAAATCACTTCCGGCTGTCAAAATCCTATGAAAATTACCAGTCATGAGATTCCCAGCATCTAACAATTTAGCCAAATCTAAATAGGATCTCTGAATGGTAAAATATCTAAATAATCCTATGTTATTGATTTCAGTGACCTTACGATCTACAGTTTATTCATTGAAATATTATGTACTACTTATAATGTCATAGAAAGAGCTTAATTCTAAACTGTTCTTCGGAATATATCCATAAATTTATTTAGCTAATATTGCTAGGCAGATATAAAACATATTCACCATATCTATTATCTTCGAGGACAGAAAATGGACGCATTCGATTAGTTACTGCCCTGCTTTGGAACATCATCAGCCACGATGCACTAAATTTAACTAACCACATATATATATATGTGTGTGTGTGTGTGTGTGTGTGTGTGTGTGTGTGTGTGTGTGTGTGTGTGTATGTGTATAGATACATATATATATATATATATATATATATATATATATATATATATATATATGTATATGTATATATATATGTGTGTGTGTGTGTGTATGTGTGATGTATATATACACACAGTTTATAAAGCCCCTAATATTAAGTTATTAACTGAACCTGAGGTAAATAGAGAAATCTTCATATTTAACGTGTTTTGAAGCAAGTTCTATTAATAAAATTCTAGTACGCTAGATAATGTCAGACTTTACTGTGGTGTCTATCCAGAGACTTTTGTCCTGTATTTTGTGTAGGCATTTTTTAACATACTTCTCTATGTATAGAAAACAAATAGACCATTAGTACTAGTTTCATATTATTAGCAACTATGTACAATTTTTAACTCTGTTAGTTTGAAGAAGATCAGTAAGTATATGAATTAAGCCGAATCGCCCTCTTTCGATTGATATATTACTGGTCCAACAAGAATTTTGTTTCAATATTTTGTCTGCAAAAGTATTCTTTTCTACTCTTGGCACAAGGCACGAAATTTTGGGGGAGGGGCCAGTCGATTAGATCGATCCCAGTACGCAACTGAGACATAAGGCAAAGACGACCTCGGCGGAAGTTGGAATCAGAACGTAAAGAAAGACGAAAGGTCTACAAAAAATATAAACAAATTATTTTATGTTTCAACTTAAAATCTTGTGTGAATGTTTATAGATATATTTTGCAATGTTTTATATCATTGAAACATATCTTGCTAACGCACCAGAAATTTAGTTATAAAGTTTGTAAACTCATGATGTTTTTGAATATTAAAAAGAAATATTGATATTAGCGTGTAGCCAATGATTTGTTTGTCTGCGTACGCTTATGCTGCGTTTCAAAATCATTTGACCATTTCAAATGTTAATATCAAAGAAAAACTATATATTTATCTCAGTCAAAATAAGAAAACGACACTGTATGAATTGTTATTCATTTCTTCTTACAAGGAATAACAGTTTTCTACTGCTTAGTAATATATGCACATCATGCGGCTTAAATGTTTTCTACGCATAATTCCGCTTGACGCAATTATTATAGTACATCATTTTTTTAATTACTGAACCATTATCTAATTTATAGGATAAAATCGGAAGTACTAGTAATGTAAAGAAACCAGTAGCCGAAAGATAGTAAATTCGAACAGTAAGGTGAGAGGATTATCCGCATATAATAGAAATGAAATGATATAACTGACGGAATTGATAAAATATTTGACACAAGTGACACAGCGGCATAGGAAATTGTGGAAGGATTTTTTTGTGGAAAGAAAATGAACGTTAAACGAACATAAAGAAAATGTCTATTTCGGAAAATCAAAGAAAGCTAATTGAACATGTTATAATATGACTCGAGTTGTAGTAAATATTCTAGGTGAAGCCAGAGAGGTTTTGAACGATAATTTGAGCTATTATGATGACATCATATATGTCATGTGCAAACGAATAGCGAGAGAGAAGTAATAGTTGTAAAGTACAGAAAAAGTTTCTTCTGAAAATATCAAGGAATGTGTATTCGAGATGAATATAAAAACAGGACGGCAGGATAAAAATTTCGTAAATACACTGGGTGGGAGATAGTAACTCTGCATAAGACCAAAGAATTGTTACAGGCGAAAAAATGTGATTTATGTCATAATTACCCCTATTACAGTCAATTATTAGTTTAACCTTTGGTGTTAAGAGTTCGAAATGGAACAGTTGAAGCAGAAACTAAGTTACAAATTATTGATATTTATCGTTGCAATGAAATGAATTACTCGACCTTAAACATGAAATTCCATATAATAGTATTCTACTCTAGTTTTTATGTTAAAATATAAACCATTTTCTGTATGAAATTTTATTCCTGAACATAAATTTGAGAAGCAGGTATAAAATGAATGTCATAGTATATCCTATTATCTTTATATATTACATGTATAAGAGTCTTATCGACTTAACTTCTGTTTTTTTTCCTTTATTGTATTTTATTTATTTATTGTTTTTTTTTTTGTTTTTTTTTTTTGTCTATTCAGGGTAGTTAAAACATTTCACTACATTCAGTGAAACTATACGTAAGAAATTGTTGGAAACCTGAATATGAAACTGTAATCAATTAATAATTACTGACCATAATATCTGTCCTGAATTTCCATATCTTCACTATAAAAAACAGTAATCTAAAATTATATTTTATTAATACATCATTTCTTTTTTGAATTATCTCTATTCGTGGAAATGATCTCTAACTTTCAAATACATACAAATATAAATAAATTAACCATTCATATATATATTGCAGAATATATCTATGAATATTTGTATGCATGCATGTATGTTTGTATGTATGTAATTCGCACAACATCAAAATATGTTTCTTAATACAAACTGCAGTATTCAATGCAAAATGACGAGTAATATTTTTCAAATAATTTTATCTTCCTGAGTTTCATGCCACTGCAATCACGAAGCAAAATGTGTCGTGGTTTAGTTTTTATCGTCTCTCTATGTTGCCTTCTTTACTATGGAGCAGATTGCATTATTTTATCGATCCATATCATTTTCAGAGTTGTTTACGATTTCAGTTTTATGGTTGCTTTATTTCACTGAGGCCATGGTTGTTCTCATTTCCATTGCAGACTAACTAGTTTTATATTTAGTAATTTTACAGTATATTGTTTTAAATTATGCTTTTATGAGATTTTTAAAATATATATCTCGCACGAAGGAACGTAACTTTCAAAATCTTATATACAAAAATCATACACACATTCTGCAATATTTGCAGAACACGTGATGCGTAAATAAGAATAGCATGAAAAGAAATAAGAATGATATAAGAAACGCTTATGGAAAAAAACTTTTTTTTTTCTGTCTGAACATAGGATGTGCTGCCAGTGAAGCAACAGCAGCCGACATAACGAAATAACAATACAATCACAAAAATGCCAACATAAGCAGCATATTATTCTGTGAAAACCAGATTAGAGAACAAAGAAAGAAACTTCACTTATCAAATAGCAATTTATGAAACAGGACTGGAATGACGTAATAATCTGACAAACAGAAGATCAACTGAGGATCTGAAAAACGATTTATAGAATTTTCATCGCTTCTTGGGTACTCAGATGTGGTCGAAGCAATTAATTTGTAATATTTTAGACCTCCATTGATAGGAAAATACGCATCTGCAATCGACTGGGAAATTAGTAGCTCATTGTTCATTGTGATGTACACAACACGGACACAACAACATTTAAATTGCAAGGGAGAGCAGCAATCATTATAAACGTTCCTAATTAAGTAGCTAATGATGCACAGCCCAACTATGGTTATATTTTATACAAGAATGCCACAGAAACGTGGAAACTTCTTAGTCGGCCTCAAAGTTTATGCTTATAAAGAGATAGTTGTTTGTGGTGTGAATTATTTGCTTACTAAGCTCAATGAGACTAAAACTTCGTTGAGTTCGACACAAAGCATGCGAATAACATTAAGATTACTATCTACGTGTAACTTATTTCAGTCGTTTGACGGCGGCCATGCTGGAACTTCACCATTAATGGTTGCATCGAACAAATTGACCTCAGCATTTACATATATATAAGTTTGATTCTTATTCTGCAATTCCTTTTGCCGAGTCGCTAAACTATGGGAAAGTAAAGAAATTAATGTCGATTGTGAAATGGGGTCGCAGACAAACATAAAGGTACACACACATAAATATGTATGTGTGTGTGTGCGTGTGAGTTTGTGTGCGAGCATACGTACGTACTTATGTATGTATGAGTACAATCATACACACACACACACACACACACATAAATGAGATATACTTCTACAAACTTCCGCTCTCTTAAATTCGCTCACAATGTGTCTGTGGGTCCGGGAATATAGATGGATGTACTGTCACAAGATGCCGCGCCGTGAACTGAATCCGAAATAGCATTGCTGCAAAGTGTGATTCTTGACTTCAAAACAATTCCTGCAATTAATCATAAGATATATTAAAATTTCCTGAATGAACTGCATCGTGCTTTATACATTAAAATATTTGTAACCATTTTATTATGCAGCTGACTGACACTAATGAAAAACGAGCCAATTTAGCTGTATCAGGGTTTGTATAGCGTATGGATATTTATAACGGTGACAATCGTCTTTTTTTTTACGAAATTTACGAAATTTAACGAAGAAAAAATTGCAGGTTAATTTTTTAAAAACTGTACGAAATTACATTCCTAATTGTGCAATGCAGTATAAAGTGCACTATGTATAAATAAACTGGTGGGCGGATGCACTTTTAAGCTACTTAAAATGTTTAGTGCCACTGGAGCTTGTACTACTGTACGATCGTGGCTTGCGGGAGGATCTTCATCCTCCAGATATTAGTCAATTTTATACTTTCTTTTTCCCATACTTTCTTTTTCCCAGTAAAAGTATATGACGCAGCATTGTCATTCTCTTATACAATGTGGTAAAACCGATTTTTCTTGAAAAGGGTAAATATTAAATTTGAATTATCAGCTTTATACGCAAGCATTCATATAGAAATTGGGTAAACACCTTTAGCAATGTCCTGAGGCCTAAATCTGCGCAAACAATTCTCATATATATATATATATATATATATATATATATATATATATATATATATATATATATATATATATATATATATATATATATATATATATATATATATATATATATATATATAATAAAGTAAAGTTGTGGAATACCGTACGAGTGGAAATATATATGAAAGAAGGTTTGAAAATGCACTTATTTTTTAAAAATATTTATTTACTTAACCGCTTTCACTTTTTTAGAAAAAGATTATCAAAAGTCTTTGAGAATAATAAAAAATGTTAAAAAACAGTTTGAGTATTAAAATGCATATATACATTCTTTGATGATAAAATATATTTAAAGTATAAAGCTTTGTATGAACTTTGTAGTGTTACATACTGATTGTCACACATTCTCTGATATTAAGGTGAAATTGTTAAAAACAGTGTTAAAAACAGTGTATGAAAATACACATATGGAAAAATACATATACATATTCTTATACATATTCTTTGACAATCGAATAAAATTGAGGAGGAACTGACCTGGCCTTTTTCTCTTGTGTATATTGAGGGAATGTTTTACTGTCTTAAGAGACAGTATGACTGGCTAGCTGGGGTGGGAGGGAAGACGAGTTAAAGAAGATTTTTTTTATTTTTGGTTGGTCTGTGACAGTCTGTCATGGTTCACTGTTTTTTGGGACTGGTTTTGTGCACATCTCTATGTGTCTGTGTATATAGGTGTGTTTGTGTCCGTGTGTGTGGGTGTGTGTGTGTGTGTGTGTGTGTGCCGTTTTTAAAAAGTGAAACCGGTTAAGTAAATAAATATTTTTTTAAAATAAGTGCATTTTCAAACCTTCTTTCATATGTATATATATATATATATATATATATATATATATATATATACATATATATATATATATATATATATGTATACACACACACACACATATATATACACATACGTATATATATGTAGGTACCTATGTATGCATATGCGTATATGCGTATTTGTGTGTGCGTGCGTCGCTTTCAACGTAGAATGGTTCCACTTGTGTGTGTGTGTGTGTGTGTGTGTGTGTGTGTGTGTGTGGGTGTGTGCGTGCGTGCGTGTGTGTGTGTGTGTGTTTACTTATTGTGCCTTGAATATGGTGGTAAATCACGTTACACACATTATTCCACATGATTACCTCCTGAACAGAAATACGATGCAACTCTATTTTAAATAAGCACTTGAAGTACTAAACTTCTGTAATGCAACCAATGCAACTGCATTCGAATAACAGTGAGAACTTGTGTTACATAATGATCTGCAGAACTTTGAATAGAATGAGATCGAGGGGCGTAAATGTGGACCATGAATCCCCAAAGTAATGCTACACAACGAACAGTAATCATTTTCATAAAATAACGGATGTAGACTATTGATATTGAACATAACTCACGTCTTCTCATAGCGCATGTACTACCATCGTTTTATAATGTATATTAAATATATTTTGCTGATAGATTATCACTATATTACTCGCTTAAGAAACTACTGTGAAAATACAACCGTTTGTTTCTGGGACAGCCTCCCTGATTTGATTCACTATGAATTTCCTGCATCATACAGTATACATGACACGCTCAATTGATAAATCACTACATTATTACTCCTGGGAACCTTTCAATACTTATAATGCACATTCCATAAAAGGTTTTAGAATGTAATTGATTGCAGACTCATAAATTCATCAATTATTAATGGATCTTTGTCACTTAAGAACCCTGCAGATTTTCTAACATTGAAAGGTTTTAGTAATTCCAATTTGGTGAAGAGTTTCTCACTGTAAAACAAAAAGAATTGTGTAAGATAAACAAATAAACTATCGAAATAATTATCTAAGGGAAGTTATCACTGAATTGTCAGATTTTGCTTCCTTTGAATTTTCTCCCATTCAACTAGTTCCGCACACAGGAAATTATATGTAAATTTTATATTTTTTTCCATGGCGTAGTCAACGTATTTATTGACATGTAAATTACTAGAATTATTAATTCCAAGAAGGCTGAAATGCTCATGGCCTATTGTCGTTTGCAAATTTGCATTGGAAGACTTATAAAAGAGGTTGATATTAGTATAATGCGTTCGAAATAGTTATTAGGGTAAAATATTAATATACTATTCGAGAAAATTCAACCGTTGACAAATATTGTATAATGTAATCATTGTAAACCATATACGTTTAATTAAATTCTTTATCCTCAGTTTGTTTATGATTTTAAATAATTGCCAACAAAATAATCATGCTGAGAAACATAATATTAACTTCATAGTATTTTACGATGGTTTAATATTACAAAATGCTAAAAATAAAAAAAAAGAAAGAGCAGTAACTATGACACTGACTGGCATTTCAATATTCTTTTCTACTCAAGGCACAAGGTACGAAATTTGGTGGGAAGCGGCCAGTCAATTAGATCGACCCCAGTAAGCAACCGGTACTTAATTTATCGACTCCGAAAGGATTAAAGGCAAAGTCGACCTCGGCGAATATGAATTCAGAACGAGCAGCTAAACATAGAGGGGACAAACAAGAACAGACAAAGGGATTAAGTCGATTACATCGATCCCAGTGCGTAACTGGTACTTAATTTATCGACCTCGAAAGGATGAAAGGCAAAGTCGAGCTCAGCGGAATTTGGACCCAGAACTTAAAGAGAGACGCAATACCGCTGAGCATTTCACCCGGCGTGCTAACGTTTCTGCCAGCTCACCGCCTTCTGGCCTTTCAATATTAAGTAGTGCAATGTGGTAGGAATTATGTATGGACATGTCAAGAAAATTAAAAATTGGGGATGAGCTAAAATAAAAAAAAAGGTCAAATATACTCTGGAAAAAAATTACTTACGGCATAGTCATTGATCGCGTAGCGGGTCAGACATTTTAGGAGTAATAATATATGAAACAGAATAGTGATGGAAATAGACCTGGAAGACGACGGTAAACAATCATAAGGCATTTATTTTGTAAGTGAAATAATAAGACCTTAGTACATCAGTGGAAGTGAGCAGTTTGTTAACGCCTGTGCTATTATTAATCACTCAACATGTCATGCTTTTGATGTTCATCTGGATGCAGTGTAGGATGTTTGTATCAGTAGTAGTAGCAGCAGCACTAGCAGCAGCAGCACTAGCAGCAGCAGCAGTAGTGGTAGTAGTAGTGGTCGTAAGAGTAGTAGTAGTAGTAGTAGTAGTAGTAGTAGTAGTAGTAGTAGTAGTAGTGCTATAACAGATGTGGGTGCAATAGCTCTTTGTATTTCTTGCTCGTGCCGTAGGGGGTCAGCCTATTCTTTTGGCGTTATAAGTATATGATTGATCTTAAACTACTATAAAAGATAATCAGAACTTATGAACCACAGCTATTGTAACGAGCAGGAATGTTTTATCTACTTATTCCTCACGATAAAATATAGTGAAACAGCTTCTCTATTTTCTATGTTATGGGTATTGCTAGCTTTCGTCTGTTGAAAGAGATTAGATTGGATTGTTTATGAGGGATATATTCACGTATATTAAAACATGACTTAACGGACGATATGAACTTTAACAGTTACTCGTGTTTATATTGAAAAGAATTGCTCACATATATTACAATCTAACTATTCTTAGTATGCGGGAGAGAAAATGAACATCACCTTTGCAAGCCCTCTGAGACTGGTCGAAAAACCATTATCATGTATTTCTAAACTTTTTTATTAATATTCAATAAAAACAAAAACCACTCATTTTCAATATTCCATTTTTCGAAGCTCAATCGTTTTTCTGAAAAGATGTTATAAGTTCACTTTCCCAATTGCATTAACCAGTCCAGTGGCACTTAATATTTTATTAATATTGAATTTAATGATTTTTATTCACAATTATATTATCGAATGTGCTTGTGAATGAAGATTTACATCTGAAGGCAGTGTATTGATTCTTTTGAATAAATGCGAATTTATTGCGCGCCCTTGGGTGTCTCCACTCGCTCGTACTTCTGTGTGAAGAAAACCACACTGACCATAGAGACATATCGCAGTGGTTCTAAGTTAGGTGTTAGGCAGCTTAATAATGGGATCATCTGGATATCTTCATTTCTACAGCAAATTTTTCATACGAAAAAATGTTAGTGAAGGCAGAATATGCGCATACAGTAGGAAAGTTGCATTTCCGTTTGTCAGATATTTGTCAGAAAGCAAATGCCAAATCATTTCAAGGATTTCATTTTTAAATGTTACTATGAATGTATTTTAAAATATGCTACAATATCTTATGTGTATTTTATACAGTTTATATCTTTACTCGTTTACTCGTTTACTCGCTATAACCTTGTTTATCGTATTTTCTGATGAAATATTTATGTGTAACTATGTAAAGGAATTTGAAGCCACCATTAATTATGTGCACAGTGTTTATGCCATTCATAAGACAAGTGACTCATGGAATATTGACCAGAATTGTGCATATACTTTATCATAAAGCTAAAACAATTGATTATTGTGGATTGTCTGAGGAACAGCATCTATATCTTTATAATATTTGAAATATCCAGACTCTTCTTTTATTTCTATTTGTCTCGCTCATAGAATTGTAGCTATGATGGGGCACCTCACTGGGGAGCTCAGTCGAACAAATCATCATTAGTACTCTAGTCCTCACGTGGGGCGGCTGAAATGTTCATAGGCTGCAGAAGATGTTTTCAACCATTGAAGCCAAGAACTTGTAGCTGGATTATGCTGAATCATTTTCCTAATGAAACTGGTTCCCTTTCGTCGGTTTTCCTATTCGTTTGGGTTGATAGCCTTTTCCAACGCCCTCATCAGCAAGTTGGCATAGTACTCTACATTGGTGTTATGGCTGTTTGAAGATCGTCAATAAAAAAAAAAGCATTTTGAATTTAAAAAAAAAAACTGAGGCCATCACTTCCCTGCAGATGAAATGACTTTGACCTTTTGAATGGGTTGTCTTTTTGTCTTTGTCTTTAGCGATGAGCACAATACTCATCCTAAGTTAGGTGGCGTTCAAAGAAAACAGCTGGATTTGTCTTACATAATTTTCCCGTGATGTGATCAGTCTGGTGCGCTTTTGATAAGATGTCAGAAAACGTGGCATCCACCGAGCAGAAACCTTCGTCAAGTCAAGTTCATGTCATCTGGAGAACGTGCCTGATTCAGTAGCCCCAAGCCAACCAATGCCGTATGAATCAATTTGATAGACGTAAACTCTGTGGAAGACTTACGTGTATATATCTATTTCCATACGTGTGTTTGAGTCTGAGTGCGTGTTTGTGTCTGTCGGTTTATTTTGTCTCCACCGCCGACTAACTTCCAGTATAAGTTACTTTACATCCCGTAGCATAGCTGATAGGCAAAAGAGACCCATAGAATGAATACATAACAGGTTTTTAAACAATAAGTGTCTGAGGTCAACTTATTCGATTAAACCCTTCAGGAAGTTGCTCCAGCATGACCACAGTTCTATCACTGAAACATGTAAAAGATAAAAGAAAAGCGAAGAGACTGAATTGTGTATAGACCGGACTATGATTAACTCCTATTCTCCACATATGGATTCTGAAGCTTGGAATCGTTTGCGAATACTCTTGCTTTACGGAGCTTCATGATATTTAAAATAGCATTTTTATATACCTTGATGAGGATTGAGACCAGCACACTCTATTAGGGAATATCGCTTGTGACTTAAACATACATGCATGTGTGTGTGTCTGTGTGTCTGTGTGTGGTCTGCGGGTGTGTATAGGTTTCTTATATTCCCTTCTTTATTATCACGAGTGAACATTACAGGAAATATCCTTAGCGTCTACCAATAAAACACTCTTCTCTAATGACGTTCGACAGTATTGCTCAGTTATATTGCTGCATAACATAAGGCTCGATAGATCAAAGAACATATATCGAAATATCTTGAATTACGCTTAGAAATTCATATTCTATATAAATTGCTATCTATCATCTGTGTATCGGAATAGTAAAATTCTAAATATTAATTGAAATTTATAAATACCGATTTATTCATTGAAGTCATGATGCCCTTGCGGGTTACAATCTTATATTGAAGAAATGAAATCGTATGAGAAAATATATTTAAACTGCTTCTATTAAATATCTACAGGTTTAAATTGGAGATAATTTCGACAATTACGGAATAAATTGAAATACGATAAAGGTATATGAAAATATAATGCACGCGTTTATTAGCTTCGAGCACCAATTATCTTCAATTTACAGATGTTTATTGACAAATATATTTTTAAAACAAACCCGAAGAAAAATTTGAAAACATTCTCGATGGAAAAATATTTAGGATGAAAACGTAAATAAGTTGAAGATCATTGATTGAAAGTGACAAACATTGTAAGACATTTTCTTAATATAAATACAAATTTCTTATGACAATATTCATTAAATATTCACTAGATATTAAATTATATTCTTTCACACAAGCACACACACAGACATACAAAAACGCTCTTAGATATTACAATTTGATAACCTTAATACACGAGTCATATTCACCAGTACATTAACATATGTCACTGCATTGATTGCAGTATGGTGAACCACTGAAATACCAACTAAGTATAAGAAGACTATTCCTCTCTTACTTATGTTCCATACGATCCCTACCTTTTTACACAAGACACGGCCCATACGCATATAAACGCTTCGTTAATTTCTTGTGTATGTGAAGAGAAACATGCTAACAGACAATATAAAAATTTGGATATGACGAAAATTAAAATATAGATAAATATATAGACAGACACGCAGACAGATGAGATGAAGAAGACGTTATCTTTGATGTTATGCACTGCAGTGCAGTTCAGTAGTTGATATAGCTTTTAATTCTATAGATGGGAGCCAGATCTTCCAGGATCTTCCATATGCATATCATTGCATACCTTTCTCGCTTTCACTCCAGACAGTAGAGTGTTAGTTCTTGTAACCTCTCCCAGTAGCGCATGTTTCACCGTGTCAATCTCTTTTGTGAAGTGGCGCTGGCCTCAAGTCCTGCCACCAATTTGACGCACTATCATGACCATAGTTGGGTGCAGTAATATATATATATATATATATATATATATATATATATATATATATATATATATATTAGAATTAAAAGGGTAAAGGTTTATCAATTTATCAATTTATTAATAAATCAACAATTAATAATTTTTACCAAGCCCTTCGGTATGTAAACACCATTATCGGTGGAGAACTTATTTAAAAGTTCTTATACATTTATAAACATAATTAAGGGATCAGCAAACATTTGCTTCACCACATACCGAAGTTCAGAAATAAGTTACAAGTAATCTGTTGGAGTCTCAGCTTTTTTAGCTGCTATTTCTGAACTTCGGTATGTGGTGAAGCAAATGTGATATATATATATATATATATATATATATATATATATATATATATATATGAGTAAAAATAAATATTAAAAAAAGGGTTTTGTATGATCGTGTATAGAGGAATATATTATTTTATTTAAAAGAGATCCAACTCTGTCTGTTTTTTATGTTTTTTATTTATATTCTTGTAAAATTTATGTGGGATATAGAATATGGAATATATAGTATATAATATAAAAAAAGATGGATAGTACAATGAAATGAAGTATTGAATATATATATATATATATATATATATATATATATATTTTAAAAGACTAAAGAATATATTAGAATCATAATAGTAAACATATTATGCAATATTGTCACAAATAAGAGTTTTTTCTTCCAACAAAATAATCAGCTTCGTTATCGCTTATCAAATTAAGAGTTTTGGATAAATTTCCTAATTATACATTTTGTTCAGTAGGGGGAATAATTGGTAACCAAGGTATTTTACAGTAAAGGGGAGGTAAATCTGTAATTTTTATATTGGTCTACATTTGTTTCTTAGAATAGTTGTGGGTAAATCTTTAATTTCCAGTAGGGTTTCTATTTAATTCCGGCTTATATTTTTTGATAAATGAGGCCTGTGTATTTTGTCGTACTTATGTTAAGATCCAAATAACAAATCGATATGAGAAGATTAGGGATTGTGGTTGCAGTTGTTCTGCACATCTGTCAATACGTTCACTGTGATATATCTGGCGATATTATGTGGGGGGATATTTGTTGTCTGTGGAATGTACATCTCTGTCTGACCGAATTCCTGCCATAAAAACTATATAATAGTTTTTATGGCAGCCCGAGCAGCTGATAACAGAAATGAGGTTTTCAGAGGTGCAAGTGAAGTTGGTTTTAACTTGGAATGATTGGGATGTGATCTGCAGTTAGGACGATCACACTGTTTTACTCTTGCGTCCGTTATTTTTGAAAATAATTTAGCATTTGTGAGTATCTTCATTAATATCTTTCGTTGTTTATTGCTTTTTATAATTCTATAGGTACGTAGAATTTCATTCAGTTTGGGGTCCTTGTGGAGTATTGGGAGATTTTAGATAATAATGTTAAATGTTTCTTTGTTTCTGGGGTTGTATGTGGAGTCATAAGCTAGTGTTTTCTAAGTAGGTGTGTTATTGTGTTTGACGTTTCTTAATGTTTTTCATGTCAATCGATTTTGGACGTTTAATCCATTCATTTATGAGTTGAATTGGATAGTGCCTGTTTTGATACAATCTTAGTTCCCTAGTATTTTTTCGGACACTATGGTGCAAATCGTTCTTGAAGGTAGAAGTGGATATTTGTTTTGATGTGTCTCGGGTGGCATGACCTAAATAATAGATAATGTTTAGCGTCTGTGGTTCTGTAAAAAACGTCTGTTTCTATGTTTTGTTTATTTTTTAACCAGTATGTCTAGGAATGGGAGTTCCTCTTGATTCTGTCCCGTTGTAAATTGTATGCTGGTGTTAATGCTATTAAGAAGTCTTTTTAAATTCCAGGAGCTTTTTTGTTTTCTTGGAATTCCAGGAGTTGATCTAAGTTGTCACTCCAGAAGATGAAGTATTCGTCGAAAAATCTTTTCCAGTTTTCTTTTATATATTGGGAGAGAGGGTTTCCAAATTTAGAAAATTACTCCTGATATATTGCTGTTTCTAGATAGCCCATTCTTAGTGTGGTAATGGTCGAGGCTGCCCTGGTTTCCATGGCAATTCCGGATTTTGGGCGATAAACAGTGGTGTCGAATATGAATTGTTTGTATTGAAGGGTGAATCTTATTGATACGATTATGAAATCTTTGCTTATCCTTTCTGGTACTTCTTCTTGTATTTTTTCCAGAATTAAGATGGCAAGAGCTTAAAACGTACTCCAGGACAGTATTTCAATCGTATTTAGTATTTCAAAACAGAAACAATTCGTTATAAATCTATGTTCAACAAAAATACATCGTTATAAATCTATGTTCAGAAATAATACATCTTACGTAAATAAATATATAGATCAAATAAATATTTTAAATAAATGATACGATAGTATTATAATGAAAGTCTAACATGATAACTGATGACGTAAACCCACGAGTCTCGTGATATTTACCCATCTTTATCACGTGATACATAATTTTGATGTAATGGATTCTTAAGTCAATAATTATTGGGACTAACTTGAAAGTAAGTCTAAATGAATAATAATATAATAGAAGCAGTTATTTTAATTTCATATATTATTAACATAAATATGATATATGATATGTTATATATATAATAATATATGTTACTCTCATGCGTCTTTATAATTAAACATGATATCAAGTAATGTATTTCTCATGCGTATTGACACATAAACACATGAATTGTTAGATGAATAATAGTTATAACTTTAAGATTATATATATTTTTTTGAAATAATGGTTTTAGATAAAAGTTTATATAATTTTAACTTAAACGCATTTAGCGTAAAATTTAAATGTATGATTTAGTACATATGCAAATAAATTTATCGTAAAGCTTATCGTATTTATATAAACAGATTTTCCATAACTTTATAACTAGTAAATAACGGGTTTTTTTAACAAATATATTCAGTAAACTTCTATTATGATAATATGTATTTTGCTGTTCTGTCTTTTTTTTCGAATGTATGGATACATAACACAAAAAATTTTTTAATAAATTTACATGAGCATATAGCTCATTTCCTTTAAAATAGAAATCGTAAAAACTCCGTAAATTTTGATTTAATTATTTTATGCAAATATGAGTATAGAAAATAATAAATAATGATTATAATATAATTTATAGTATGATTTAGCGTTGACGTTTTGCAGATAAACAACATTTTTTCTGAATGAGTTTTTACGTAAGATGTATCTTTTTTTAACAGTGGAAGTCAATATTTTCTATTTCAACGTTGATTTATGACGAATTGCTTCTGGTTTGAAATACTAACGCGCAGATATATACTTAAATATACACACACATTTTATAATGGTTATATTAGTTTTTATTCTTATACTCTAACTTTTTTAAATAAAGTTGTTGAGGCTCACACTTACAAACATTAATGAGTCAATTAGTTAAACATATCGATTAGTTAAGTCTGTTTTAGGATTTCCAGCTTCTAAAATGTACTGTTTGTCCTGTTTTGCCCCGATGAGAATTTTACTCAGAATATTTCCAAAATATGAATTTTTTATAAATTTGTTATTGGTTTTGGGTTTGAATCGAAACAATTACAGGGATTATTAATATTTATATTTATATTATAATAATAATATAATATTATGTTAATAAATTACGATGTATCTGTTTGCTCTCTCCATTTTTATTTCACTATATATATATATTCTTGTGCTGAGTACATGCCAAAATAATGAATTATAACATGTGTAACATCCCTCACTTCCATCAGGCACGAACTACATAGCATAACGAAGTAACAATTGAATATATATACTCATATGCATACACAAGCACACACATGTACACATTTACACAAGGATATAAATATATGTGTGCAGGTGTATGTGCGTGAGTACGTGTATGTATTTTTGTGTATGTGTGTGTTTTGTGTGTGTGCATGTGTGTGAGTGTGTGCGTGTGTATATAATGACGGTAAGGAAAGCATGTATGTCTCAAGTATTGGTATGAAAGATTGATTAGAGTTTAGCTCAATTTATTTTCCCTTGTCTTATATTATAGCTAAATATTTTTCCAAAACGATTTAAACTAACAGCATGAATAACATGAATACAGTTTTAAAGGATAATGGAAAGTAAGTGAATCTAATGTTGACGAAATTTATCCGCTCCTTTTAAGCGGGAGATAAATTATATACAATCTGATGAGATTAGATTTAGCTGGGTATAACCCAATTTCGTTTCTTTCTCTATTTGTTTCTCTATCTTTATCTCTTTCACTCTCTCTTTCTTTCCCTTTCTCTCTCTTTCTCTCTCTCTCTCTCTCTCTCTCTCTCCCTCCCTCTATCTATCTACCTATCTATCTGTGTTTGTATGTGTTTGAGTGTATATGTGTGCGTACGTGTGTGTGTAATCATGTCGAAGATCATGTAAGTTTTGTTTACGGGCATAATGTGCCTGTCAAGGAGATTCTATTGGAGACTACGAAGCGTCTTTCTACTAACGTCCAGTTTATTTGCGACATAGAAAACGGATCCCAGCACCTGCCTGGGAAATTAGATAGAACGCATAGACCTTTAAAATACCACAAAGCATTTTGTCTATAATTGTCAGAAGTCTAGAAATCCAATGTCTTCATATGGTAATTTCGTTTCTTGATCAACAGGTTGGAATGCGTATTGATGTACGCAGGTTTTTAACCCCAAGCGTGGAGACTCGAAATAAATACCGCAAATCATTTTAACCGAATTATTGCAATCCTGCCAATTTGGCCCCTTGTCTTTCTAATAGTTCAAAAGAAAATTATTAAACTAATTTGTATAATTAGAGGGAGACAAGGTGATCAAATATTCCGGGATGAATGATGTTGAATCAGTCACAGTATTGGATTGTTTACTGGGTGTGGTTGATAATTTAAGAAAAAGAAAATATTTTAAATATTAAAATGGCTGACTTAAAATACATCGCCGTAATGACTTCAATAAAGCAATCGCAAATCCTTTTTTATAATTACACATAATTTATCAGAGATAATTTTGCGGACAGTAATAAATCGTTTCCTCCGAATCCTATGCATTGATATTGCCTTAAACGGTTTGCTCACTACAAACACATGATTTCTATAATGAAAAGGTTACACAGACCACATAAATTTTGCAACAGCTTAATAAGTTTGTGGATTCAGGTGAAATTGATTTCATCCTACCTTGATCTCAGCTTATATTACAGAAACATGCATGAAATATTGCACTTCATGATTTGAATGTAAAACAGTAAAACGAATTACCTCGTTGATAATAACCAATCTCATAACCGCGTCAATGGACTACGTTAGTGCAGAATGTGATCGTGTACTTAGTGAGACCCCATTTTAAATTTTATCTCATGTGGATTCGAAATTTAGATAGATTGTCTTCGGAATGTATCAGGACTGTAATTTAAATATTCTTGTCATCTAAGAAGAAAACATTCCTTTTGTCGTTGCCAATGTATTAACAATCAGTGAGTCATACGTTTTAGGTTACACAATTCGTTTTAATATATAGTAAGGCCATTTTATGGTTTCATCAATTGGATCATTTTCCACTGTATTTTCGATGCATCAATATTTTTCATAAGCTCTTTTTATATGAAGATTATGATTAGCTACTACTCAAGTGATAAATTCGAACCAGATAAACTGTATATTAATCTTGTTTCAACATTGTAAGGTTATGTTACACAAACAAATATAACTGACATTCACAGAGTTACAATCAAATATTTTAGATCCCTCTAACTGAGAACGTTTGAGAATATATAACAGTTAAATAATCAATGTTGTTTTTGTCGAAATATTTTGTTTTAAGAATTATTATGCTTAGTCATGTGCCGAGAAATTTAGTGTTTTTGAGATTAGTGTTTTAATGTGCTATTCTGATTCACGTATCTGCATGTGTTAATCTTAAGGTCATCATCGCAGTATCTTCCTGAATTTGTAAATGTTATTCTATTTCTAAATGTAAGTCGCACTTGCACAATGGCGACTATTGGTGTTTGTGCGCTTTCCTAGTTAATATAGATTCATCAAAAAGGATATTTCCTTCGGTTGTATCTATGATAGCTCGGGAACTTAACACTGGTAGTTAATACTTTGATAACGATAGAAATAGTTTCCTTCTGAATTACAAGAAATTTCAAATTATTCAGAAAGAACTATTATAAAATAGTGCCTCTTTGTTTCCAATATTATATCAGTGTTTGCTTAAATAATATTATAATTATTTTACGGAAAACTAACACTTGCAGTTCATGATATGAAGGACTGAATGATTTAGTCCTTTCAAATATTGAACTGAGAGATTCGTTTCAATTTGCCTTCGATTAGATTGAACGCTTAACATAACTCAAATTCTGTTGTCTTAAGTGTGTCGCTTTTCGAATTGTAATATTTATGGAATTTAGTATGACTTTTTGAATAGGTTTTGTTGATGTTTCTTTGAATTGATTAATCTGCATTCAGTTTTTAAATTTTAAGCATCAAAATCCTTTTGATGCCTGATGCTTAAATTTGCTTTCTCAGATATTAGGAACCATAATTACATTTTATATAGTATGACCGTCTTTTGATAGCACAAAGCTGAGCAATTATTTTTTGCATATATTTTATGGACTCCAGTCGTAGTTGTGAAACTACAGTATTAATATCTGGGACCTGAATAGTGAAAAAGATTGACATTTAGCTGTTAATATTTATCTTGCAAATTGAATAGAACACTGATATTTAAATGATGAAAGAACATTATCGAAAATGCACTATTAAGTAGCCCCAACTGTGAAGCACTGTAACTGATTCACTTTTGTTTCGGAAATTTTTGACAGACTATCCTCTTCTATTGATTACTTTAATTAATGTAATTATTTTCTATGAAAACTTAAATTAAAATTACCTCCAGCTATTTCATCTGATAACACTTAAGTTATCTCCCTTTTTACAATTGCTTTGCAGTGTCACTTTCAATTATACTCAATTAATATTATCAGTTTAATTATTCCTTTTAATAATTCAAATTTTTAACCTTAATTACTATTCATAACCTAAACGCCTGAACACGCACCGTCCCTTGTTATGCATGAATTACCTTCCTTAGCGCTTTTCATGTTAAGTGTTGTTCATTCATGACTTAATTTCTGGCGCTTGTCACGCATGACTTGCTGAAGTGAATGTGCGAGCTAACATTCTACGACACCTTCAGTTTTAAAACAACTTTTTTCATCAGTAATCCCCTGCGAGATGGATTTAACGAGACCGAATATCTAGTATAAGAAAAATATATGATCACTCAAATAATGTGTGGGTCTGCCCACAACAACAACAAGAATAACGATAGCCAATTACCTCCTCTTATTCTTCTACTTGTGAAGCCATTCAATCGTAAATATCATCACACACAACATGGACAAAAATTTCATCTTAAGAAAATACATATTGAAATAAGTAAACCATAATATCATGAATAGCGAAAGCGAAACCGGTCGATATATTAAAAATTATATTAAAACTATGTAAAGTGTGTATATTTTCGTTTTTTAAATGTCTTATATATATTACAACTCACCACGTGGAGATAATCGAAATTCCTCTTTCTTTGTTACTACTATAATTAATCTCTGTTAAACAACCATGCGTATATGTGTGACTGTATGAACTGCTTGTCCACGAATCTAAAGAATATCCTTCCTTCCTACGCAAGTCTTGACATTGAGCGTAAAGGGTACGGAAAGCCAAACGACTTGCCGATGATTTTCCCTTTAGTGAGTGTTAGGACCAGAACATAGAAGATGCGGTCTTGAAACCAACTGGACACCAAAAATATCGTTGTAATATGATCTGGGCGGGGTCTAAGATTTCATTACTTGGGGACAAGATTTGAATCCTTACACTAAAACCCTTCGCAAAAGGTGGGTGACAGGAGGTTTTGTTAATGAACGACATTACAGTGGACCTGGACACCGGTTCATACTGGACCAACTGGGAACCAAACGGGAAGCTGTCCTTTTAAATGGTGTAAGTCGAAGTAGAGAAAGTCGTGAATAAAAGTGTGTAAATATTGAACTAAAAATCCTATGGCTGAAACCATCGACGGTTACCCCACATCGATGGATAAATTGAAAAATAAAATTTCTGAAATGAATAAAATTCCGGGATTTCACAGTAGCTTTGAGCTTAGGTGGATGTGTTATGTGTCGAGTTGGGGACACATAAAGGTTTATAAAAATATAGTCCTTTAGGAAAAATTAATTCTGACCGCTGAAATAGGTTTTTGCAAATTCAGTTTATTTTAATGTTTACAGTAATTTTCCAGGCAGCTTCATATGTAGTGAGAATGTGTTGTGTATGCATAGACTAAAACGCTCCTTGTGTGAGTGAGTTCTATTTATTTTCACCCATTATTATATATATTGTAGATAGTTACTATATTCAAGTTCACTACACTATTATCTTTCAAAACTACTCTACAGCAGACATGTTATATTGCTGATGTTTCAGCGTGTTGGTGTAGTTCCATTATTTCTAGATTTTTACGAACAGTTTCAAAACATATAAACTACCACTCGCATCGATGTTTATCACTTAAAGAAACAACCTATACAATGTTTTTATTGCATATCAGTGATACTTAGTATTTTTTCTATCAACAGTTGTATATATGAGGTTTTCTAAAAGGAGGAAAAAATGGTAAAATATCTTTACATTCACAATTTTCTTGTTTAAAATTAATATTTAATAATTGTTAAAATCTTAAAATTATTCATAAATCTAATTTTGATCACCTTTACACATTCACACAATTCCACTGTATCATAGTGGAACAGATCAAAGAGTCAATTGCCTTCCTTTTTAAAATTATAAGGAGTAATGAATTACATAAATGGCAGCGAAACCATCCTCCCATGCGTTATTGTATTAATTTCAGCGGTATTAACAGTTGTGAATTTCTTAACAATTTCTAATTTCTTTTGTAAATGATGGAGTGAGATTTTCGAAAATTGTAATAGAAAAATATATATATTTTTTTTTTTTTGTATTGTTGAATAAGTTAAATGTTTTCATTGCAGCTGTTCTATTCGAACCATGATACGTCTTGCTTAATTTTAAAAACAATTGTCTGAAGTACATTATTTCTCATCAGTGGCTGTACCAAACAGTGAGACTGGGCCTGGAATCATGTGGCTGGGAAGCAAGCTTTCTACCACATTGTCACGCCTGCTTATGTATTAAAAGAATAAAAGAATATGGTAAATTTATTCATGAATTTATAACAATATCGTTTAGTTGTGATTTTTTAGACCTTCAGTTCAAATAATGCTAAAGTCGTCGTCTTTAACTTTCTTTATCGTTCTGAGGTCGATAAAATAAAGCACCAATCAGATCATGCTATCGATATAATATACCATATCTCTCAGCCAAATTTGAAGCTTGCTTTCGATATGACGAAATATTTCACCAATTTAATCATATGAGCATAATACCTAAAATTGTTCAGGAGTCTAATTTGCTTATGTAACATCCACAATAATTGCAAATGCAAATCGTGATATTAATCATTATTCTTCACAATACACACATACAAATATATATGCACACAGACATAATCACAAATAAACCGAGATACACAAACCCTTATAACTCACCACTTCCAAACTCGCCATTGGTGCAATTAAATTTACCTCACATTATAACTGCATTATTCATTATTTCATCTTGAATAATTATCTTAATGCGTGGTACGGCGCTGAAAGTTGGAATATTATAAATCGGACTGTAGCTAATCACCAATGAAACAGTTGGAGTTGTTCTTGAATAAAGCTGCTAGGAGATGGACATAATTTGCTAATTATTGGAAATACAGGGGAAAACAATAAATAAAGTTACTCCTTTAAATTTAGTTATATCACCAGATTTATAAATCTGTTTCTTCATACTGGAGTTCAAATGTTACATCACTAATGACATAATAGTGACATATTTATTCACCCGTTCGACTAATTTTCATTAGTCCTTTTATGATATGCCGTATTTTGTACGTCGGCAAAACACGAGCGGAACCAACGATACTCAACGTCAATAAGATATTTCTTGATATAATATAGAATATTTAAACTACGACAATCATGGAAACCACGAAAATTATTTACCAAGGATCTACATGTTCGATTACGGCCAACAATCATATTTCATAAGCAGACACAAAATATTCTTATCGTGGGATGCTATATCGTTAGAAAATAATACATAAATAGGTGATATAATAATATCTTCAAGAAAGTATTAGCTCGCTAATGTTTATTCCTTTTCTCATAAAGCAGTTGTGTCACTTTTGATTACACACGAAGTTCATATAAAAAAAATTTATTTGAGAGCCAAGTATTTTTTTAGCTATCTATTTTGGTTTGTTTGCCAATTCTTCAGATATTCTTTGCTCTGTATACTTTTCGTTAGAATGGGATTTAATTGTTGTTAATTGTTTGGGGTTCCTTTGTTTAGTTGTCAACAATTGCTATTTTATTAGCCCGAAGAATCGTATTGCTTTCGTAATTTTCTTGGCACCGACGTGAATTCAAAATTGTCTGTAGCATTTTATTTGCTTCATACTCCTTTTCAAATTCCGTTTCCGTTTCAAATTTAGTTTCCGTTCTCATATCAGTGAGAAAATTATTTTTTTTCCATTCGAAAAATCTTTTCAGCCAATATTATTTCAATAGTTTGTATTAAACTTTCAGTACCTTCTATCTAAAAATAGAGACATATTAGTTTCATATACTTTATTCAAATTCTTGTAATATATTTTTTCTTTATAAACTAATGTGCATAGTATTATTAA
>NC_142935.1:27892835-27937835 GCF_046866305.1 Octopus bimaculoides
ACTTTCGCTATGCCTTCTATATCTTCTTTCGACTTTTTTTTTACCATTCTGTGTTGATGATATGCTGATATAATTAGACTGTCCCAGTTTCCAGTCTAAAATCATTTACTTTCTTCTGCATCCGAAATAACTACATCATTCCTATTATTTTCTAGTTCCAGAAGCAATTTTGATTAATTTGAATAAAATATGTTTGTCCTGTCTGTACCATTCATTTCTAGCGTCGTACCATTTACGCATTAACTTCTACGGTTCTTTGTCTCAACTCTTCAAGTACATTTTCTATGACTTTTCCTGTAAACTTGTGAACTCATTCCGACTTTTTCGTTTACTCTACAGAAGATTGCTTTCAGTGTGTTTAACTTTTAAAAAAAATTACTCACTTCCCTTATTGTGGTTCTTATAAGTTCTATTAATTCTTTCCTTAAACCCTACTGCCTCCGCTACGACATTTGCTGCAGGGCCTGTCAAAGTATTTTTTACGGCTACATAATTTTATGACACCATAGTCTCCACCTTTGTTTTCCTGTGTTTCTAGTCTAATACTTATTCCTATCCATATATTTTAATTTCTGTTGGATTTCCTCAGAATTTTCTTACATTTTTCCCAGAACTTTTGTGAAAACAGCGTATTCTTCTTCATCTATCCTTACAGCCTGTGCATTCCTAATTATTGTGTTTTCATTTATCGTTTGAATTAATTTGAATTCTTCTGCGACTATTTCCTCGGATTCTCTGATTTCATCGGCGTCTTCGCCTACTTCTCCCCCTTCTCGTTCGTGCCCAATTTTTCTTCTGATCTCCTCCATTTCAATTTTAGTTAGCCATTTATGACTTGTAATTGCTCTAGCTTGGCAAGTTTGCCTTTGCTATATGACCTCAAAATGACCTTCTTCCTCTCATATTTGCTTCATCCTTTGTCTGAAGCCTCTCTCATTGCTTCACTTCTAATAACACAGTCAATGACAATTTTCTTGACACCCTTTTCCCATTTCGTCCTAAGTTCATTCTAGCAGTAGTTTCACGAAAATGTTCAAAAGTATTTCTTCCGGCACCTTACATTCCGAGTTCAAACCAGGAGTTTGAAAAAGTTGTGTACCAGTCAATTACCTGTCCAATGTAATCGACTAACTGCTTCCTCTAGACTAACCTTATGCTAAACCTCGACACCATCAATATTATTACTTCCATTTCACGTCACAAAGATCTTAATTTCACTTCCTCCGACTAATTCTATAAGACCGGACATCAACCTGTTATGAAGAGCCTTACTTTCCAAGACACTTACCATGCACGTACCAATCTCAGAATCTTTATTGTCCCCAATGAAATAGATTTCTACGCAGTTCTACCTTCATGTCAATCCCAAAATCACCAACAAATTTCTTAAAACTTGGCGCAGGTGCTTGTGCATTGAACAAAATGATTTGTGCTTGTTATATACTGCAGTTGCTAGCAAATATGGTCACATGTATGACAGCATACATGATGACATGTAAATTAAAAACTAAGGCGGTCAACAGTAAAGAAACTCTTTTTTCTTCTACTAAAACATGGTGTCAAGGAAGACACCATGGTTTGGCAACGCTCAGAACTTTGGGTGAAATGCTATGAATTATAATGAGAAAGTAAAAGCATGATGGTTTTAACTATGCTGCTTAATGTCTTTGCATTAGAACCAACTACGATAAGCCAGTTCGCATCCAGTTTCAGAAAAACTAACCGTAGTATATGGAGGTTTGATATCATCGATTATACTATTTTCAGCGCATGAAGGTAAAGGAAACATATGAATACTTCCCGGCATGAGAAGCATCATTTAAACTAGAATATAAATCATAGTTATAGAGATTGGCTAATAAAACTACACTTCTTATTGTCTGAAGATAAATGTAGATATCAAGTAGAAACAATATTGCGTTATTACTGAAAAATACAGACCGAGAAAAACAAAGAAAAGTACTCACAATTATATGTCATATATTTCAGCAGGATAGTGTATGATACTAAAAATTGAGCAGTTGCTGTGCTGGAAGAAATTTAGTAAATAAATGGAAGACTGTATTGTGTTCAATATCGGAAATTTAAGCATTAAGTTAGCCAATGGATATTACACTTTCTTTTCTAACAGTAGAAACAATAGTTATCAATATTCCGAATATTGTCGACGATTAAAGGGAACAAAGGAAATAAATATAACCTCCTCAAAACTTAGCATTACAGCCGTTTGATGTTAATGTGATGCATACCAAATAATATATATGAAAATAGACACGAACATAAATCGGGGAAAGCTTTAAAGACACCGATACAGGAATTAATCAAACCCAGATTATGATAAATATGAATACATGGTTGAAAATACTGCATGCGAGATTATAAGAATGAGGGAATTGATAGATGTGTGCTGCTTTGGTATGGTTTATTGTATAAAAACGAATCATGAAATCATTTTTAATATCACCACAAAAAGAGAGTGAAGTGGAACATATTCTCGTATTTTATCGCCGCAATGTATTGACGATGAAGTAAGAGACAAGCGAGGGAAACTATGCAGGATATCCAAGCTAAAATGTTAAACGAGGAAATTTATATTGATTTCGATAATACATTTTTAGTGTGCAATTACCTGCTGAATCTGGAAATTCTCCCCTTTACACAAATAAAAGGAAGTATATTTCTGGTATATAAAGAGAAACAATAATTTCCTAACAGACACACAGATACATCTACATGTTTATTTCATGTAATAGAACTAACCCATTCCACAGTCTATCGCAGACAAAAGGATCGAAAGGTGTCTTTAATCAGATCCAGTCTTGCAAACTTTCGAACCAAGCTTCTAGTAGGAAATCATGTTCAACTTATTAATGCGAGGTTAGCTACGACAGATTTCTTTAGTGCTATAGTTTGTCAGTGAGTGAAATCTAGAGATACACCACTATATATATATATATATATATATATATATATATATATATATATATATATATATATATATATATATATATATATATATATATATAAAGTAGTTGTATACTGCCAACTTAACGTGACAGTCCCAATAAGGGAATCATACTACTGCTATTTAGCCCTAGGAAGCTGGACCGCTTCCTGTTGGCCTTGACACATTTCCTGTGTCCTTGATGACGAGCAAAGACTAAGAAATATGTTCCTGAATGCAGGCTAGGCTGGGTGGAGGAGTTTGTCTCCCCCTCGCAAAGATAAGGACACAGGAAATGTGTCAAGCCCAACAGGAAGCGGTCCAGCTTCGTAGGGCTAAATAGCAGTAGTATATTCCCTTATTGAGACTGTCACGTTAAGTTGGCAGTATACAACTACTTTATCGCATCACTATTGCTTAAGTCTCTCTCAGAGATTTAGAAATGTGTATATATATATATATATATATATATATATATATATATATATTTATATATATATATATATATATATATATGTGTGTGTGTGTGTGTGTGTGTGTGTGTGTGTGTGTGTGTGTGTGTGTGTGTGTGTATGTATGTATGTATGTATAGATAGATAGATAGATAGATAGATAGATAGATAGATAGATACATAGATAGGTGTAGACAGACAGTGGGAAGGAGAAGCAGTGATATCTAAATGCCATAGGTCAAAAGTTCATGATTTATTGTAACTCCCCTCTCAAATGGTGACAAAATAAAAACATTTCAACAATTTATTTTCACTGTTGATGAGAATAGTTAACTATTGACTTGTCTTTATTTGCAGTCAAGATACAACTATGGACATATGTTTCAATCCGTCATGTCAGCATAATACAATATAACTTAGCTTAAAGAAGATGAAATAGATTGCTGAATATAATAGAAAGTATAATGTGTATATTTTGGCCAAGGTTAATGTGAAATAATTAGATATTAAAGAACCAAAGGAAATAACTGTAATTAATCGATATTATGAATTTAGATAATTAAGTTAAAAGGCGATATGCTTAACGCCGTACGTATAAATTCTTAATTCAATGAAAATTCTCGTTGCAATAGATGCAGATCATAAAAAGTCTAACAGCAGTCCTTCGTGTGTTTCCGGAATAGATATCTTCAAGAAATTCTAAAATTTTCTAAAGTTTATTTATCAGGAAATATGTGTGATGCCTGCTCGAAATTATGTAGTCTTCATCTGTTTATATACTTGAATGTTTGCTAATGTCGTAATTCCATTGCTACAGAATGACATAATAACTTGTATATAACAACCATACTTAAAATGTCAAAAGAATTCACACTTCAGGTTACAAGATCGCCACCCTTAATGTAGTGAAAGAGAGAGAAAAACAGACACACGAAATTCATGCTACAGAATAATTATAATTTGTCGTATTGAGAAGCTCCGTAGAAACAAGCAACTGAACAGAAAACTGCTCCTATCACAATATCGTGTATGGATTCAAATTTTGGTCACATTCAAAGAAATTTAACACTTTAGACGATCAATCTCAATACGTTGTTGAAAAGGGAAAATTTTCATTGGCATTCATATATTCAAGTAATATATTTTTGGACGCTAAAAATAAAACGTGTTTAATTCACTTCGGATGTATTCCGTTCTACTTAATGCATACACCATTATTATAATAACTGCAATAATTTCAAACACGCTACATAGAATCACAATTCTGAACAAAATCCCTAAGGTGGGAGAGCTGTAGATAAGAACGATAGAGTTCAACACATTAGAACAAGAAGTTACGTCAGTAAATTCAAATGTCATATCTGATGGTGAACTGCAAGGAACTTCAAAATTTTGCTATGGGAAATCAAGGAAAGCGGGGAAAGCTGTACTGTCTCAAGAATATATATATATATATATATATATATATATATATATATATATATATATATATATATATATATATATATATATATATATATGTATGTATGTATTTATATATGTATACATTGCATACATGTAATATATGTATCTATTTATTTCTCTGTGTATATATGCATGCACACGCACAAACACATACACACACACATACATATGTTTAATCCCCAAAACGATGAAAAAGCAACGCGAGGATGTGGTAATGAAAAAGTATATATATATATAAACATGTACATATGTATGTATGCATGTATGTATGTATGTATGTATATATCTATGTATGTATGTATGTATGTTTGTATGTATGCATGTACGCATGTATGTATTGCGTATGTATGTGTAGATATATATATATACACATGTGAGTGGACAAATGAAAGAAGGGCACTCAACGAATTTATTGAGTTGCATGCATGGATCAAAAGAGTTTGATTGAGATTCGATGGTACTCTCCAGTTTCAAGCGAGATGCTAGTCAGCCATTTGGAATTCATAATGACTGACCTGACGACTAGCACCATGCTTGAAATTCAAGAGTACCAATGAATTTGAATCAGACTGTTTTGATCCATATATATATATATGTGTGTGTGTGTGTATGTGTGTGTGTGTGTGTGTGTGTGTGTGTGTGTGTGTGCGTGTGTGTGTGTGTGTGTGTGTGTGTGTGCGTGTGTGTGTGTGTGTGTGTGTGTGTGTGTAAATATAAATATGTAACCGTGGAATTGGCACTGAGGATACAAAAGATATATGTATGCATGTGTACGCGCTCGAGTACATGTTTATGTATGTAAGTATGTTTATATTACCAGCCAAATGTGAAACAGGAGGCCTCGATTATTTTAAATATACAAAAATCTAATCTAGTCATAATATTGATTATACTATAAGACACGACATAAAACAGTAGAATTTCTTATGAAAAGATATGAAAGATTTTAGACATGCACAAATGCAAAAGCATACATGCTTGTGTGATCAAAGTAGATATAAATATTATAAACAATATGGAATAATCTAATAAACACAACCAGGAAAACGGCATTAACAAATAAAGAAATGTCACGTTCGTTTGATGTTTTCTGTTTCCTATATATTTCGTTGTTAGGCTCACAAAGATATACGTGCTACAGTGCTAAAATGTAAAAGATGTGGTTCATATAGATATTGTAAATAATGGACCTGCTGAAAATAATTTATTCTAAAACTTTGAATATTATGTACCAGTAGACGTTACTGAAATAGGGATGTCACAATTGAAAATAATACGCAACGAAAACACATGTATATTGTCGTATATGTGAATATTGAATTTGTCTATATTTTTAACAATATTTTCATATAAAAACAGGGTAGTATTGTCATCTGCAATTAAACTAAATGAATATTTGATAATGAAAACCACTACGTGAAATCCGATCACAAATCATTATTAGATCGCCGATAGATGATAATGCTTAAATGTTTTCAGATATGTAATAACACCTGTCATTAGGCAGAATTATTGAGACAAGAAACATGTAATAACTTATTAAATGCTACTGATCGTTCTCCCCACAAAAAATTACACTGACACTTTTATATAGAGTTTTCAGAACTTCCCAAAGTATCAATGATAAAAAAGTATTATATGAATGTAATATTGGTTTTGGCTTCCACCATTAAGCTACTTATATATTACTAAGATTTTATTACTTCCAAGTGACCACGACACAAGTCAAATATATTACACAGCATGTGTTATATATTTGTTCGGTATGTTTTTATTAGCGCGCTTCAGAAAATATCGAGGGTAAAATAATTTCTGTGTGTCAGTAATAAGTTAGTGCTAAACTTTTCCATATTCCCTTTTGCTCGCTATGATTAATAGAAATAGGAAATACAAGTGATTTTCAGAATATATATACTTTATTGTCGACGATTAATAATTTCTATCGATTCCGACTATTATCGTTGAACGGAGAACGTAAAACGTCTAGAATCGTAAAATTCCCCTGTTAAGTCGAAAACGTATTAATCAAACCATGTTCAAACAATGAGGCGATTACATATATATTTCTTTTACGAAATACATGCTACCTGTGTAATACTTTCACAAATTATACTGGTAGTCTTCATGACATTTATCACAGCTTACAAAAGTTATATACATATACGTATGCATGCAAACATAAGCATAACTACGCATATACATACACAAAAACATACCAACACACACACACACAAACACACACATATATATGTGTGTATGTGTGTATATATATATGGCTGTGTGGTAAAACGTTTGCTTCCCAGGCACATGGTACCAGGTTCAGTATCCCTATGTGGCAATTTGGACAAGTTCCTTCTAATAGATCTTCAGGCAAATCGAGGCTTCGTGAGTGGATTTGGTAGGCAGAAACTAAAAGAAGCCCGTCGCGTTATTTTTAAGATTATATATATATGCTACCCGTATAATGCCTTCACAGATTATACTATTATTCTTCATGACATTTGTCGCAATTTACAAAAGCTATATACACATACCAATACATCCACCATGCTGGACCACAAGTTTTTTTCATTATCTCTGTTTATTTTCTCTTATTCCTATCTGTTAAAGAGCGTACGCTCGAAACGTAAAAGATGTTTTCATTTTCCCGAGCGTCAAAGTAATACACTTGCTTGTTGTTCATACACCTGTATTCGTCTTTTGTTTTTCTAAAAATTATAACTATATATATATATATGCACACACAAAGTATGGGGGTTTAGTTCACTGGTGATCTAAGCGATTAGAAACGCTGGGAAAGTGCTCTAACGGATTAATAAGGCTACAAGGTTGTAGCCGAGACGGTACGTTCATGTTATCTTAACAACTCCTATGTAATTAACCGAGCCTCTATGAGCACTGACAAACCTTTCCCATCTGTAATCTCTCGCCAGTGTCCGCCTATATCTTCCCCTATGCTCCGTGCTGTCTTTAAGTAATTGTCTTGTTTCTGCGCCGTCGCTCAGTACATCGTAAGCTATACACTATATTCCTAAACTTACAGTTAACCTGCAGGTTCATCCTACATACAATGCAATTTTTCTCCGTACGTGGATCAAGGATTTTAAGGGGCTAGATCAAGGATATTATGGGCGCTCCAGATCTTTCTACTACTTTAACCCGTAGATTAGCCTTATCTAATGGTTTTCTAAAAAAGTATGCTAGTTCGCCGCCAGGGGTATCATCAATGAACATGATACTCTGGTATGTTTTGTTGTCATACCATGAGTTGGTCTTGTCTATCTTTTTAGGGGTCCTTTCTGTCCTGTTTCAGTATTTACTCCTTTATAGCAGGCAGATCTCTTCTCTCGTGGCTTTGAACTAGCCAGGGCTAATTACAAAGCTATCATGATCTCATTGGTGATGTAATCCTGCCACCATATTCCAAGTATAACACGAATGCCCCGCCTATCCACATTTCACACCCATAGATAGCAGTAGGCACAGCATTCGGCATGTAGAGAATGGTTTTATTGGAATTATTGGAACACATTGGGTGAGGTCTTCTTTATACACCAGGTGTATATATATATATATATTTAATTCTTCGAAACGCCGGAGTTTTAATGGTGGCAGCTGATGAAGGGGATGTTTCTATGTGGCCTGCTTGTTTGTTGCACCTTGTTTACCATTTTGTCCTTGTTCTTTTGCCACGTCATGTACCCAGTTATATATCTATATGTACATGTAGTTGAACGTATATACATACATGTACATATATATGCATATACTTATATATTGTTTATATATATATATATATATATATAATACATACATATATATATATAAATATATATATATATATATATATATATATATATATATATATATATATATATATATATATATATATTATATATATATATATATATTTATATATATATGTATGTATTATATATATATATATATATATATATATATATATATATATATATATATATATATATATACATATATATATATATATATATATATATATATATATATAAACAATATATGAGTACATGTAAAATATTAATAAGAGACTCAGGGAAGGAAAGAAAGGGTGTTTTACGTTTCGATCAAAGCTCTTCTTCAGAAACAGGAGACAGGAAAGTTCAAAAGCAACGGAACACACACACACACACACACACACACACACACATATATATATATATATATATATATATATATATATATATATATATATATATATATATATATATATATATATATATATATAGTGGTGAGGAGCACCACTCTGAGTCAAAATATACTTTTTTACAAGCTACATTACAAATAATGAGTAAGACGAGATATAGTAAATGTTTCTCTTCAAAAATTACATTTGAGAAAGGACTCTAACACATCAATATCCATAATAGACATCCGAAAGATCAGAAATGCAACAAAGAATTAAAATATCTAGGTGAAATAGAAAAAGGTTCCTGAAAAAATGGCACGTGGTATGAACTTAACAAAACTTGACTAAATCTCAAAACTCAATATGAAGTATTTTCTGTAGCTTCTTCAGGATCTGTGGGAGTGGCTCTCTTCCTGGTATTTTTACGCACGATGTTGTTAAAGAGAGGAGCGAAACTACGGAAATTACAGATCTTGTGACAGTTTGAACATCACATTTTGAAACCTGGAAATTAGCAAGTTTGACATTAATGTGGAAGATTTGAATCCAACGGAAAAAATGAAGTTGATTTCTAAACACCCTAAATTATCCAGCTATTTTATTAGCAACCTCAATTATGATCGGGTTGTTGATGAGGAATTTCTTGAGGAAGCAGTTACCTGACTATGTTTCAGACCGTTTCAACAACAACAATTATGCTGACCAATTTCTACTCCCAAAGATGATGCAACAATACAAGATGATGATACAATACTCACGATGTAATAGTTTCAAATAGGTTGGGAAAAATAACGAAAAATCAACAATAACTAATTTTGCCCCAGTTACCAACTTTGCACAACATATATATATTTATATATATATTCATTAGAAATGCAGAGACGCCTATAATAGGCGTCTCTGCATTTCTAATGAATAATACATAGTCTATTGACTGTTTTTACTCTCGCTAGACCACTGGTGGTAAATAAAATTTCTAAAATTTTCTTTGCCACCCTATAATTTATTAATATATATATATATATATATATATATATATATATACAGACATAGGGTAAAATTTAATAATTAATTAATAATTAGTAATTTCACCAAGTAGTTCGGTGTGTTAAAACTATTATCGGTAAATTGATATAAACATAATTAGAATTTAGGGTTCAGCAGGCATTGCTTCACCACACACCGAAAATTAGAAATAGCAGCCGAAACTACTATTTCTCTACCAAAATACGACTCCAAAACGGCAATACTCGCAAACAACAAAGGCAAAAGAGAAAAAATAACCAATCCACCCGGCCTTAAATATATATATATATATATATATATATATATATATATATATATATATATATATATATATATATATATATATATATATACATTTATAATATCATATCGTATATATTTACCCACTATATGTTAAATCATACTGTACGTTTATATATCGTAATGTATTGTCTTAAATTGCCAATTCTTTTTATACAACTTGGAAACTATCCATGTTTATAAATATTTTTAAATAAATATTTTAAACATTCATGATATTTCTGAAGTTTATATCATTGTATATGCCTGTATACTATATTTTACCTTACTTTTTAGACATTTTACAGACTTAAAACTATATATGTATTGATTCTAGAATGAATTGAACACACACGCACACACACATATATTAAATCTTGTGTTGGATATACGGTATTGTTCCTGTGGTCTTCCACCCTTACGTATCCATTCTTACTATAATTTGAATTATGCCGAGAATATTTATATATTTGAATTCATGTGAAATTTCACGATGACGTTGTAACTGCTGTAAATATACACAGAAGTTAAAATGAACGAAACAACTGGAAAGCAAGGAAAAAACATGCTTAAAGTTATGCTCATGCATTACTGTTCACTGAAGACAATGACCTAACCATATGTAATCTCAAAAAGGGACTATGGAAATGGCTGTAATCTTATCCTAAAGATGTGATGCTACACAAGGCGTTTTAGGAATCAATGAATATCTTAACTTACTACACAATCTTTAAAAAGTAGGATTTCTGAAATATATTAAAGGCTGTGACTGCACACCCATTTTTTTTATTAGGTTTGTTAAATTGAGCCAAGAAAACAAACACACACCTACTAAAAATAACAACTATCATAACGTCAACAATTGCACTTTGTAAAAGTATTAATTTTTAGCAAAACGCTTATATGTTATACCCCAAACCTATATAAGCATAACTTTTAATCTTTTAAATTATGTCATACGCAACAGAAACGAATGCTTCAAATCCAACAGAAGAAATAACGAAAACTGTAACTATGTTATAAAACTTGAGCTAAGGCATATCTTTATATATATAGTAGCAACTAATGTAATCTTTGTACAGCCAAAAGTATAGAAATACTCCTCCGCATGACAACAACCCTGAGAAATATTCTGAGACAAATGCCTCCTACATACAGACATACATTACACTCAGACAAAGAAAATAAAATTAATTTTATTCTCCGAGAAATATATTGTATACTTATACATCACTGATACTTTTCCGTATGAATAATATATAAGTTAGTCGATGAATAATTTATGAGTTTACATAGTAATCGCTATACATTAATAACTAAAATATTAATACACATTTATCATTTACACTTTGAAAACAAATAATCTTGGAGTAAATTAGAGTCAACGGTGTTATCTTAAGCCTTGATAGCACATATAATATGCCTACTTCATTCTCTTTAGCCACTACCATTTCTACACCAGCAGAATAGCAATGTGTCGCATGCGTGCTCGCTATTCTCGATGATTATAAGTTTACAATTATATTATCATTTTCATCAGCGGTAGCATCTTTATAGTAGAAAACATCCCAACAATGCTATATACCTCTGCGTAGATTTTGTTGCTCATATATTTTGTTCTAAAAAATTATTTAACTGTACTTCTACAAGAACCGTCCATCTCCCTTTTTCTATATTTTTGTTAGTATGATATCCTTAAAACATGACCAATGTAAATATAGGAAATTATATCATCAGCATGGGCTTATATATGCTCACATCAGTTACACAGGGTTAATATTCTGAGGCTACAGGCACGACTGCCTAGCAAGTGCTAAATATGAAGATTACAGATTGACCTCAGGTCAATCACCTTCATGATCGAAGAGCACTTTACCAATATTCACATCACATTGGATTCCAAAATATCTCCTGAAAGCCATTCTCTTGAAAACCAGCATGAAGATCAATGAGACTCTTCTAATGACAGTAGTGCTTCGTGCCTTAGAGGCTTTCCTACAGCAAGTAAAATAACGTCTTACTTTTTAGAGTATCTAGTTCCTTTCCACAATTATTCAGAGCTTATTTGCAACGTATCGCCTTCATTAATCTAACCGCTGGTCGCTCACTAAAGTTTATCCTTTATCTTTGCTTTGAAAAACGCAGAGCCTTCCATCTTCGCTTAGATATTTACTGCATTCCGCTACTGACAAACATTTAGGTAAACCGTAACATTTTCAGCTTAATTTGACTTGGTGAACCTGCGTCGTCGAAAGCAAAGAATGCTTTCATCAATATAAACACGAGTAAAACGTTTCTTGGCTCAACCAACATCTCCATGATTGCTCTGTCGCTAAGAGAAACACTCGACTAGCATTTCTCAACAGACATACACCAGCCAACAAATCTATCAGTGGAACATATGAATATAAAATTTATGCGTGGCTTCGTGCTAATTTTAATCGAAATTCATTACACAAACATATACACAGAACAAGTCTAATACTTTTATTGTATGTCTTCACAACCATGTACTCACAATTGCTTATAACAAGATCGGTACAAACGGCGATTGTTCAGAGAGATATAAATCTATGCAATGACAGTATGTTGTGTCATGGCTGTTACAATGACATTGTTTTGTGCTATGATATCCTTGAATTTAATCATCCTATCTTCTAGCATCAGATATATGGTATATGGCATCATTAGCAAGCTCTTAATTTATCACACTTAGTTTCTACTCATTCAGATTTTGCAACATGTACAAAATCTATGCGCTAATTGATAGAAAATGTTTTATTTCTCAATTAACAGAAATTGTTTTATTTCCTGTACTCATTTTTGATTCATCAGTAATCCATCATGTATGGGAGAGTTTCTGTTGAAAATATATTTGTCATCTGTTGCTTGTCAGTCTTTTAAAAAAAAGTCCATACGAAACACATCATCAATTTCAGCTCAGCTTGTAATTGTTCAACTTGTACAATGTTATTTTTCTTTAGAATGGTATATATGTATTGCCATTGAAATCGATGTAACTATTCTACAAATATCACACGTTTTTATCATCCATACTATACGTATTTATTTCTGGTAAGCACTGATAATAAACCAAAAAATATCAATATAATTAGAAAAATTGATAACTGTCGGTAGTATATTGAAAACTCATGTTAAAATAACTTAAGTTGTTCTTGAATGCTGAACTCTAAACAATATGAACAGAGAATGTTCGTTTCGCAGCGTACAAAAAAATGTGTAAAGGAAGCTTATTTATATATTACGTCAACTCTACTCACTAATTACAAACAATAGCATATAAATAATTGTATATTCATTTTTATTATCAAGTCAGTTCCTAACTAATCATTTCAGTACACAAGTACATTTCATATTTTCCTCGTGAACATTCACTTTAGAATTAACATGAAATAGCTTGTGCATTGAAATGAAAGCAGTTAACGAACACTTATTGACAGCAGTGTTGTCTTTATTCTATTCTTTGTTTAAAATTATGTCATAAACAAGATGAAATACTTAGGTATGTTGCATTATATCTCTCTTGCATCAGTGTTGCTAGCAACTCGTTTGCTATGCTTGTCCATTACTTGCATCCTAATAGATGTTATTAAATGTACCATTTCTATTAATATATGAGATAACGAACATCAATAAACTTCAATATATTGTGTTATTACAAGATCAGAGGAACATTAATTTGAAATATGACAGAGAAATGTTGAAACTACTGAAATCCATCATTTATGATGTTTTCACTCTATGACCCTATGAGGACATAAGAGATAAATTATGAAATATATTTTCACAAAAGTATTGTCTATCTAGCTTTTGACATCATTAACATAACACTACTGAATATATATATTAACAAGAGGAGTTTTTAATAAATGTATATCAATAAAGACAAAGTTTCTCGCAGATCTCACAGACATACGCTAAAATCTCCAGTAAATGTTTTTCTTTGACATAAACTACTTCGTAAACCTACATAGGTGTTCTAGTTGATTACTGACAGCAATACAGTACTTAGAAAGTAGATATATTTTAGATATTGCAGCGCAACACATAATTATTTGCAGTATATAAATGCAAATAGACTATAGAATATGAATCTCCGTAATGTTTCTTGCACTTTTCTCCACTGATGCAATATCAGCAAATTTGAATTAATAATTCCACAATACGTGGTCTGATCAGTAAATATCCGGACTGTTGCCATAGGAATATTATTTTAATATATGCACAAATGCTAATGTGTGTGTATTTGCGTGTGTGCTTGTATATATATATATAATATATATATATATATATATGTGTGTGTGTATGTGTGTGTGTGTGTGTGTGTGTGTGTGTGTGTGTGTGTGTGTGTGTTGTGGGATATTACTCTATGTGACTTTTACGTTTACTGCTCTAAATGCTTCCATAGTCTATAACTAAATTCGGCACCTCGTTTGCAACGATATAATATAATAAGCCTATCTGCTATTTTTTCTTTTAAACAGTCAGGTGTGACTTCAGGAAGAATGTTCTTTTGGACATTGGTGTAAGTGCGTTAACTCTATGGAAATGATTTCATGTGAGATGCCGTCAAAATATAGTATTCTTCTAGGCAAGTTATTTCTTAAAAGATGCTCTTAGAATGCTTCTTAATATAGGTTTGTTTGCGTAGGGTAGAAGAAAATTTTCCATTTTCATTTACCTACATTAGGAATAGTATTTTTATTAATAATTTTTACTGTCCGGCGTCGAAAATCTACCTTATGTTTCACATAGTCCGGCAAAGTTGAAAGTGCTTCACATCCCTATCTTTGCCTGTCACTTACGAATACTAGGAAATTCTAATTCTTTGATTTTGAGAGAGTATCCGAAGGAAAATTTCGAAACTGCAAACCAAGAAAGATAACTGCACTGAAATAAATATATTCAAATTTGTAGAAAGATATACAAACTGTCACATAGAATGCTTTAAAATTTTAAGCCCAATCTCAGTTGAGGGTAATATTGCATCCTTATTGGATAATTTCAGGAATTAAGAATATAGTAACTATTTTTAATACATATGGGATAGTAGCTTCTACTGTCGCGTATATAAATTTAAACTACTTCGTTTGCTAAAGAGAAAATCGTGTTTACACAGTAAACCCTCACGACAAATTTTGTGTCGATGTTATTTTTATAAGAACATTGTATCTTCTGTAACCTAAACCCTTTTGTTTTGTAGTCAACATAAGGATCTGAAAGAAACATATAACTCACTGTAGCCATTGCTATGCTCACAGACATGCCGCTATTAGATGTGATGAGTTGTTCCCGACCCCTATCAGTGGGGATGCTTTTCAAAAATTCGATATTTGTATTATGGAGACAAGAAAGAGTCGATAACAAGAAGCAATTTAGAAAACTCTTTTCTAACTGTCAAGCTTCGCAATCCTCAGTGAGTTTCAGAATATACTTGAAGCGAATAGTGCATCAAAACAAAAAAAAAAAAAAACACTCCGATATTTACTCTTAACAGTTACCTGAATGCATACATGCACACGTATACACGCATGCAGGGACATACACACTCATACAAATACATATATATATGTACGTATATATATATATATATATATATATATATATATATATATATATATATATATATATATATATATATATATATATATATATATATATATATATATATGGGTTTCTAATTCGTTTTCATAATTGGTTATAAATATGGAAGGGGTTGTGAAGCCAACTATTTTTTCCTTTAACTATCAAACTGCAAATATTTCTCTCAAGCTTACCAAAATAACTGAAAAGAAAAAAAAACAACAACTATGCTTTTGCTGCATAATAACGCTGCCTAAATAGTTTAGCTCTTTCAAGTGTGTCACTCCCTCAGCATATTCTTATGCAAATGCATTCACATGCACAAACACACAATCACGTAAAAATAGAAACTTCCATATGTGGATATATATGTATATATATATGTATTTATATATATATATATATATATATATATATACATGTGTGTGTGTATGTATATATATGAGGCAGCGACGAATTTTTATTAAAACGCTGCAATCCTTCCCAATAGTATGTAGGGAAATGCATAAAAAATAACGATCAAAGAGGAAAATTGTGTATCGAACCATTCTAGAATCCATTATTAATAAATCTTTGGGGGTACGATATTTATTCATGATTCAGAGTCCTATCGATCATTTGCAAAGTAATAATCTCCCTGTGATTACGGAATTCTAAGTAAAATGTATGAAGATTTTGTAGGGGTTTTGTTTCTTTATTCTTCTTCCAGAACTGAATTGGATGCCAAGAGATTCAGCACTAAATGTATACACGTCAAAAGTCGATAGATGTACTTCAACTACGTACTCAATATTTGAATTTAAGTCTGCGTGAAACATACTTCGAGTGATATCTTTCTATGAATTTATAGTTGCTCTTCATGCTAATATACTGGTTTTAGTGTGAGTGTTTAGGTGTTACGATGTAGTTTTAGGAGTTTCGGTCCGTCTTTCTAGTTTTTCTGCACTAATAAACTTAATGTATTTCTCAGTTTTAACAATGATGTTGTTACGGAGTTAGGGTCAGAAATGAATAGAAAATGCTATGTGGTGAAGTAAGGAGCTTGTCTGCAACAGAAAACAGCAGTGTGTATGTGTTGAATTGAGTTAATTCAATGTGGCACTTAAGTTGCTGTTGATTACACCAGACACCGAGATGTTACTGGTAGCCAACTAAAATGTAATGAAGAGGTAAATGATAGCTGTGTTGGTGAATTCACTTTTGCCTTTGTGAAATTTTGGATAGATTCCAACATGCTCGTGGTTGTAACCATTACACCGTCCCCGATAACTGTCCAGCAATCTACGGTAGCGTACACTTGTGCTTGTTGAAATGATTTGGATGTTATACAGATGTGGCAGAAATCTAAGCTATCAATATCTGTGTAAGTCATTAACCCTGGGATTGCTTAACTTTTAGATGCACAGTTGCATATATTAGAGGCAGGGTATTTATGAAGTATGAATATATGATATACATAGAAACGGCAAGGAATTCAAGATTCTTCATATGAAAATTAATCGAGGCTTCGTCTGATGCAGAAAAAGTCATTGGCGTTACTGGAGAAAGTACGTGCAAGGGTGGTCCAATGAAAGATTAAGAAATAAGGAGAAGTAACACAATATTCATAACACAATATGAATGTTAGGCACGCTTTTGATGCATAGTAGCAACAATATAAGGATATATATATATATATGGACAGAGGCGCGGCAATATGGTAAGTAGCTTGCCTCCCAATCACATGGATCCGGATTCAGTCTCACTGGTTGGTGCGTGGGCCTTCTACTATATTCGGGGGTCGACTATAGATTTGGTAGATGGAAATTGTAAGAAGCTTGTAGTTGACCGTTGACTGAACACTATTCAATTTTTTTTCTCCGTGTTTTTCTCCTTGTCTCCGTATTCTTTCTGTTGAAGAGCGTAGCTCGAAACGTCAAAGACTTTCCGTATTCCCGAGCGTCATACTAATATATACTTTTGTTATTTACACCACCTGTCCTCGTCTGTTGTTATTATTTGTATATTCTCCCATATATATATATATATATATATATATATATATATAGACTTTCCGTATTCCCGAGCGTCATACTAATATATACTTTTGTTATTTACACCACCTGTCCTCGTCTGTTGTTATTTTTTGTATATTCTCCCATATATATATATATATATATATATATATATATATATATATATATATATATATATATATATATATACATATATATATATATATATATATAGAGAGAGAGAGAGAGAGAGATACATAGATAGATAGATAGATGGATAGATAGATAGATAGATAGATAGATAGATATAGAAACACACATATATATATACATATATATCTGTGTGTGCATCTGTATATATATATATATATATATATATATATATATATATATATATATATATATATATATATATATATATATGTATATATATATATATATCTGTATGTATATATGCATATTTATATATGTACATTTATATATGCATATATAAATAAATATATATACTTACATACATATACATTTGTGTGATTGTTCGCGTTCGTGTGTGTGTGTGTGTGTGTGTGTGTGTGTGTGTGTGTGTGTGTGTGTGTGTGTGTGTGTGCAGTTGAATAAATTGATCACAGAATTTCAATATTATCACTTGAAGATGTTACAAGTTTGCGATTAAAACTCAAACTTTGCTTCACTATCTATTGCAAATTCACTTTCAAATTTGAAGGTGTTGATTTCCTCATCTGCAAGTGGAACTAATTTAATCATCATATGGGATTTTCGAGAGAAAGAGATGCAAGTGTTATAATAAATGGTCTCAACTGATTTGCACTTTATTTCGAATTTACATTAACTTCCATCATTAAACCCAACTGCATACTGCTTAAAGTCAGCTGCTCTGGGAGTAGTTTAGAACGGTCTACCGCGTTTGTTTTGCACTCTTCACAGTGAATATGTGTGATTATTCTAAGTTATTTCTGCGTGCGATTATCGTGATATTGCGAGTGTTTTGGTGTGACGAATACAATTTTATAATATCACATAAGCAGAAACAGTCATCAATAGCTGGTACACACGTACCCAAATAATCTAAAATACTTCAGACTCCAGTGTTACTCTTCCGAACATTTACCATTGATATGACGGAAGAATGGGTTCGTGAAAAGCAACAGGGTATTTGACATATTGCTTATCTAGATTTTATTTACCGGATGCGTTTTGAAATATTTCACCCTAATCCAAACTAAAACAAGATACTGTTATTGTTTTCTAGAAGCAAATATCATTCTTGAAACAGTCTGTCCACTTTGATGGAATTCATATAATTTTTCAATATCGCCAAATCTGTGAGAATAATTTGATCAAGCGCAAATTATATTAAACAAAGATCTTACCCGAGAAACTAGTTATTGGCAAAGAGGCCGCAGCATTCTAAATATTCAGACACAAATCCTTACGCATGCTCCAACATATATAAACAGGACAGAGAGAAAGAGAGAGAAAGGGAGCGTCGAGCTCACAATTATGAGGTAGTGAGTTCGATTCCGGATTGGGCTTTGTAAAGCCCTTAGATAAAATCGTTGACGGGGAGAGGGAGAGCTGGTATGGATAGGCGACTACTGATCTTCCATAAATAGCCTTGCCCGGACTTGTGCCTCGGAGGATATATATATATATATATATCTGTATGTATGTATGTATGTATTATGTAGCTAGCTCGGACACCCACACGCAGACACACACATATACACACAAAGATATTTACACAGCTGCTCACACACAAATACAAAAATGTAAGGGTTTCCATCGGCGTCTCCTAGTCGAGATAGAAATTTAATCCTGTACATTATTTTTCTTTTTTCATTTCGATTTTTGCTGCACTTTTCTATTTTTATCATTTTCACTGACTATAATTTGTTGAAGTGACTTGGTTTTGTTCAGAGCCCATTCGTATGACTATTGTCTCCGTATTAATGTCTTCAATAAATATCATAATTAATAAAAAAATTTGTTACTATGAATTTCACAGATTATCTTGAGATAATTAATATTTTTTATTGTCAAAATATTTTAGTGTTATTTGCAACTTTGATGTACTAATAAACACAAATGAATTATTTACAACAACGATATCTTTCAATCATTCAAGAAGTTTTATTATATATTATATTTGATCTCTTTGAAATTTACTGTTTTTCGATTCGGCTTTATTTTAATATTTTCAATACTTCTATATGATAATTTAGTGGGATTATTTTGCACACAGATGTATATATTTCTTTTATGCATATGACTTCCCAGGGGAGCGGAATTCACATGATTTGTAGTTGACCTTCCTTCCCTAGACTGGTAAGTACGAATAAGCTGACGTTCAATTTCAGCGTTTTGGTGCTGGAAAACATGAGCAGATACAGAATTTGGGGTGAAAGATGTAATTTAGAGTTTCTACAGAACTTTAAAATGTTTGGAATGGTGAGGCACAGGTGAGTTCTATGCCAACAATTGCCAACTATTGCGCAAAAGAAAGCCGGGAAGAGATAAATACATCGAATCTAACGACGGTAATCAATTTGAAAATAGGCTGATGTGCTGAAATCGACAAGGCTTAAGGAATTCGGAATCCAGTAAAAAGTGCATACAAGTATAGATTCAGAATGCTGAAAATCAACTTCGAGATATAGTAACAGAATTCTTTAAGTCAATTTCTCGGCGTGTAGAAGCATTATGTTATTTTCTTATTCAGTAATTGTGTAAAGTTGAAATTTCTATGATCGCAACGATGAAATATGTAGGTTGTTGTTTTTGCATACCAAATATATAGCTTGTAAACTACAAGAATCCTCTATAAATATTTATACTAAATGTGTCTTGGGCGTATATTTTCATGTCAACATTGAAGTCTATTTTCAAGACCCTTGCTTTTGGAGAGGCTTCCTGTATGGCCTGATGCATTGCGACTTTGAATAGACGACGCGCATGTGCAGACAACCAGGTATCAGTGTGATTATTGTCAGTGCTTTATGAGCAGATCTTATTTAGGTATTGTAAAGCACATGATCAAAACTGGCATAGTGATTTAGTGGAAGAAGGCATATTAATGCACATTGAAAGTGTGCAATCTGACAAGAAATTACAGAATTTACTGATGATAGGGACATGGAGCTCATAATTTGCTATGTAATCTCGGATGTTTCTATCATTTATTTGGTCAGAAGCCATACTTCTGTCAACAGCATGAAGCATAATTTCGTCAGAAGTTCTCAAGGTTGTGAAACCGCTGATATGTAACGTAAGAGATCAAAGTTCCAATAGACAATTGTCATCTGACAGCATTGGTGATGGCTATTTAGAAGGAAGAGAGGCTCAATAAAATCAAGAACTTTGGTTATTACTGTTTTCCTAAGAAAGAAGAGATTAAAAGTATTTAGTGGCAACACAGAGTTGTCATTTTGAATCGAAAACTTCCTCTCTTTCTCTCTCTCACTCTCTATCTCTATCTATCTATCTCTTATAAACTGTAACTTAAATTCGAAAAATAAGAATCAAATAAGGCATCTCGCCGATGGCCTATAGTTTTATTATTGGTTTCAAGTTTTGGCCAAACGCCAGCAATTTCAAGTGGCTAGATCGATTACATCGACCCTAGTACGCGACTGGTACTTATTGTATCGAGTCCCAAAAGACAAAAAAGCGAGGTTGATCTCAGTGGTATTTAAAAACGGACGAAATGCCGCCAAGCATTTCGTCTGGCGTGTTTATGATTCTGCTAAAGTAACCTCCTTAATCACCCGTTGTAATATTTAGATATATATTCATAAGAGGAAATATCCTGCCGACCATATTATACATGTATGTGTATATATATATATATATATATATATATATATATATATATATAGTGAGAATTTACAAAAACAAAAGACGAAGACGGGTGTGTAAAAAACAAACAGATGCATTAGTTTAATGCTTGGGAAGTGAGAAAATATTTTACGCTTCGAGCCTACGCTCTTCGACAAGATAATTACAAAACATAGCCATTAAATAATGCGAAGTAGATATTAGTTGTGGTTTTATTATGCTGGGGATAGACGTATAATAATATGATGTAGCCTTCCCACATAGATTCTGGAGTAGAATAAGGAGGTTTTACTTAAATTTTTTTTCCTAAGTGACTATGATGATTGTCAATATATTATTATGAGTAATAATTATTGTTCCAGTTGAGATATGCTTATCTGGACCCCTTGCCTAAAACAGTCTTCCGTTGAAATAATACTGAATTAGACAATTTTTGATACTTATTAAACACAATAAAGTGCTTGTTAGAAGACGGCATATACGTTTTAATTAAATATATTTATGTCATTTGTATGTTAGATAAGATTCATCACTTCCTACAACAACAGGAATTCGAAATTGGAAAGGATTTAGAGGAATTGTCTATACAAGCATAATCAGTGTTGTGTGTGTGCGTGTCTCTGTGTGTGTGTGTGTGTGTGTGTGTGTGTGTATGTGTGTGTGTAATTCTTTTTATGAGAGACACGTTTCAATTTTGGACAATTCCACGTTCTTTCGTAAGCGTCCATTGCGATTCATGTCAGTTAGTGAACTTTAGTAAAAGCTAAACTGATACGTAAATATGAAAAGACACCATAAGGTAAAATAATTTCCACTACAATTATGATATCAATACACCACACACACACGCAAACGCTCGCACACCAACACACACGCGCGCGTGCATACATAATTAGTGTGCAATAAACTGCATGTATGTACTATATATTTGTGTATATATATATATATATATATATATATATATATATATATATATATATATATATATATATATATATATATATATATATATATATATATATATATATATACAGTTAAGTAGATAGATAGATAGATAGATAGATAGATAGATAGATAGATAGATAAATTCATATATTTGCATATATATTTACGCATGCATGTATATATTTGTATATATGTATGTATCTATGAAGGAATGAGCGTACATACAGTACACATGTGTGAGTGTTCTTCACGTATGTATGTATAATACAAACATACATGACATAGAAGCATTGTAAACATATTTGAAAAATAATTTAGTAATATATATCTTAGGAGGTCTGTGGTGTCTGTCAACTCAAATAATTCATTATATATCGATAATAATTGTAATTTTCGCTTTAATTATAATGAACGTCACAAGATCATGAATTACGATTGAATATTATTTGGGTTTATTTTTTATATTCTATATAAATAATTTATATTAAGAAGACTCATTAATTTTGAAAATATATCTTGCAAGTATAAGTTGAAAGTAGACGCTTATAATGAAGGGAAAAAATAGTGGGAGAATTGAATTTAAATACAATTCTTTATATCATATCCCCATTCACATGACTTAGACACAGAATGAAAAGTTAATGAATATTCGAACGTCATGTGTTGAAAGAAATATAACTTGGTTGAATATGTTATTAATAACAAGAAAGTCATTAATAGTGACAATAAGAATAAGAAAATACTAATAAAGGAAGAACGAATCTCAAAATATAGAAAAGAAATAAAACACATCGTTAACTGACAAAAGAATGTAGAAAACACGCAATTTCCTCTTTAAATGAACGGAGATAATAGATCGCTAGATTAAATTAAACTAATGTATGTACAAGGGAGTGCAAATAAGTGCGTGTTCACATGTATATGATATATATACGGATATATATATATGTGTGTGTGTGTGTGCGTGAGCGTGTGTGAGTGTGTGTGTTTGTGTGTGTGTATGTAAGAATGTATGTATGTATGAATATAAATATATGTAAATATATATATTTATATATATGTATATACATATGTATATATATATATATATATATATATATATATATATATATATATATATACATATATACACACGCATATATATTTACACATTACAAATATGTAAACATATGCGTCAGATGCATATGTATATATGCATATGTATATATGCATATGTGTGTGTGTGTGTGTGTCCCTCCTTGTACATTTCTGTTTTAAAACAGTGACATTACCATCTAGTCATGCACTAAATCTGAAGTACCCAATGCATGACCGTGGATATACATATATTTATAAATTATTGATTTCCGTATCTCTCTCTGTCTACTTCCTTCTCTCTAGTCTATCTATCTATCTATCTATCTATATATATATATATATATATATATATATATATATATATATATATATATATATATATATATATATATCCAGCTGTCACTACCTGACTCCTTCTGTGTGGAATGATAGCCTCAATGCGACCTCAGCTAGTGCTGAAGATCGTGGAATGAATTTATTTTAGTTTTGGAAGAGAGTCTATATTACCAACACAAACAAATTCTTAGACCACTTCCCAACAGTAACCATATTCTATTTTATAGGGAATATACATACAAAACTCGATATAGTTACACTGTAAAGAAGATGTAACCCTATTTTTACTTCCATCAAAGAAAAATCAAGAGATTTTTAAAGATTTGATTTCCAACATCACCTGCAGCATATTTCATCTCCTTTCTTCTGCTGTATTTTCTGAGTTTCATTTACTGAATATTCATTTACATATATATATATATATATATTTGCTAGTCCACTCTTTTGACAGGAAAAGCTTATAGAGCAAACCGTAAATTTATAAAATGTAAAATTTCGAATTCTTATGTTAAAAGTAAAACACCGAACTTTTTTTTCCAAAACGTTGAAAGTATAGATCAAATGCAAATTTCACAAATTAATAAGAAAATTAGACGAAGATGACAATGCAGGCCCCGGGTCCGGGAAAATGCCAGCAATACAGCAATATATGGTTTAAATGATGACAGACATAAAGAGGTACAGCAAATAAAACACAGGCAGTTTCTAGCAAAATTCGGCTGATCAAGTTCATATTATCGAGAAACTCAGTGACCACATCATAAACACATTCCGAACCTCCTCGTCACCATAATGTTGGGAAATTAACTAATAAATATTTCAAATGATCCTTAATCAGATCTATATTATTCTACTTTTGCACCGAGTTATATTAATGAAAACTTTATTTCGCCTTCGTGCAGGTTGTTTTCTCGAATTCTTTGTAAATGATTATCAATGAAAATTCCTCACCAATCTGATTTGCCGAGATCTCAAAGTCCAACGCTTGGCATTGAATGTCTTTTTATTCGATTGGAAATAGAGATTGCTAAACTGAAATTACTAGTTACTGTACTCGTAAAATATTGTTAAATCGAAAATGTAATATGTTGCACTTAACGTGTTTAGTACACTGTAATTGTACATATGTTTCTGTGCATGAAATTATATATATATATGCACGTGTGTGTCTGGGTGTGTGTTTGTGTATGTGTGTGTGTGTGTGTGTGTGTGTGTGTGTGTGTGTGTGTGTGTGTGTGTGTGTGTGTGTGTGTGAGCATATGTGTCTATATATTAATTTAATTCGTTCGTTAATTTTCACCGAATCAGATGTTTAACTCGTGGCTTGCCTGCTGTTCCACGAGCAAAACGTTTTCCCCTTGAACAGAGCTGAAAAGAATTTAAACGATATTCTCCTCGCAAACTAAATTACACGACCGCTCTCCCATATACTGAAAGGAATATTATGATGCCAACATACACACTTTTTTCTTGTAGTATACATAGGCATACAGACATATGCACATGCGTAGGAAATGTAACTATTCTGTCATCTATCGATTTTATTACATTTCACTAACAAGCAATAATTTGGGCGGAATTCCTTCCTAAAATTCTCTGTCCACTTTCCGGCACATATAACAGTTAATGGTGTCAAATGTGTGGCTGAATCATCATCCATTTGACCATAATTGTATTCCTGTTAAAACCGTGCTGCATGAATATATAACGGTTGACTGTTTCCTCTCTCTATATTTTTTTTTCGTCAACTTGCTGGTTTTCGGCATACTCTACATTTACTTACGGTCTTACAAATCCATTTATTATTACTAGCAAATTATATGATTTTGATATTGTAGTTATTTTTCTTGTCTTTACTATTTTTTTCTCTGCTCGCATTAGTAACAATAAACTATTTTTTTCTCTGCTCGCATTAGTAACAATAAACTTTAATATATCAGTGGTTTTCATATGATTTGTGAGATCATGGATGTACATCGACAATTTATCTCCTGCAATTCTGATAATTCTTTGTTTGTGTTTTCACGTAGAAAACATACGGGTTACTATTCATGCTACATTCTTCTATCCAGATCCCCAATATTGTTTAAGAGAAGGACGAGGAAAGTTACAACACGATGTTTTTATTGTCGCAAACATTGCTTTCAGAAGGCAAAAGGAAAACGCAGTAAGTATTGCAAGTTATTTTGAACGGCATTCTAATAAATACACATATCCTCAGGCGCAAATTTAGAATTTTTCATCGGCGGCGGAAGTTCAAATGTCGACGCTGACCGGTGCAATATAAGAAAGTCACTTACAGAAATCTAGGAAAATAAGTCCAAACATAAATGTATGTATGTATGTATGTATGTATGTATGTATGCATGTATGTAGTAAATCATACACACATTTGGACAGAGGTAGATAGTTCAACGAATAAATAAACATATAATGTGTGGATATGTGTATGTTATAGATCTTTATATAATTGCTTATTCCAACATTAGTCTCATAGAATGCCTTGCTTACTCAAACTCTGCCTAGAACAATACATTGATGCAACTTAACATTTTAATATAACAATGTAAATACTATCATTTATATACTTAACAAGGAATTAATGGAAATGTATAGATAACAGCATAAAAAAAGGAATGTATACAAAAATCGAACACGTATTAAAACACTTGTTAAAAAGATATTTAGAAGCAAAAACAAATCATGTTTATTATATGTAAAATTGTCTTATATTTAAATCATGGATTAGTTTGCAGAAGAATAATTGCTTAGATTATATAACTTCGAATACCTAAAGGCCGTAAATTGCTTTTCATGTGAGTACATGGTAAGTGAATAGGTCAGAAGTGTGGTAACATTAAAAGCATGACTCTAAAATATTGCGTTTCATTGCAGCGTCTGTTGCATTTACTCAATAAGAACTGAACCACAGCGTTACTCTAGCCACCAAGAAATAAGCCATATCTTATATCCTCAGTCATGGTTTTGTTTTGTTTTTAAAAAGTATTTCTCGATCAGTGAGTTTTCTTTAATGTACTTTCCTTCAACATCACTTTCGTCAGCTCCCTATTTCTTATTTGCTGCTACTTATCATTGTTTCAAACTATTCTGTCTAAACTTCTCCTCTATAATTACTGCACTACTTCGTACGTTACTAAACAACGCAACAATATGTGTTCCTGTGGTTGATATTAACGAGCCAATGATACCAACCTTTATAATGAATTTGAACAAGGGAACTTTGGCTTTCCATTAGAACTTTAAAATTATTTTACTAAATTAACTGCATTTCATAATTTCTCTCCATTCTTCAAAACTTTTTGAATCAAACAGATAGCAATAATGTGCTAAGGTAACGTCCATTATCAGATCAGTATATAATCAATAGCACTTAAATATAAAGTCCCACTAAGGCATATTAAATTTACAGATCATATTAAATTTACATACCATGTTTTAACTTGAGTAATTTCCTGACGCACATGCGTGCGTAGGTACGCAGGCGCATGTGTATTAATCAAAGTATGCTCGTTCAGTTTCATCTTATGTTACTTATATGCTCAACATTCAACTGAAAGTGAAACATTTATAGCAAGGATAAGTGAAATTAAAATGTACATGTAGCGAATTAATAGTACATACATGGACAGAGGCGCGGCAATATGGTAAGTAGCTTGCCTCCCAATCACATGGATCCGGATTCAGTCTCACTGGTTGGTGCTTGGGCCTTCTACTATATTCGGGGGTCGACTATAGATTTGGTAGATGGAAATTGTAAGAAGCTTGTAGTATATATATATATATATATATATATATATATAAATTTAAGGAATGGAGAAAACGCATGTTATAACTGCATACTTTATTCCGACATATGTTTCGAAGAATTACAATTTATGCGATCCATAGGAATCGGCGATGTTAAAAATGTAAACTTCTCCTCAGGGAGTATATGAGATATACTCGGTCATAATGTCTTACGTTTAAGATGATTCCTATGCATTTCCCTGAGGAGAAGTTTACATTTTTAACATCGCCGATTCCTATGGATCGCATAAATTGTAATTCTTCGAAACATATGTCGGAATAAAGTATGCAGTTATAACATGCGTTTTCTCCATTCCTTAAATTTTTAAATATACTCAAATACCCAAAATATCAAGGAGTTTTTGCCTCACCAACAGGAATTACACCACAGTTATTTTGTGATCTTTGCTACCTTGGTTTCTATTAACCCATTTATTCTATCAGAATTATTATTTATTAGGATATATATATATATATATATATATACATTTTACTGGTTTCACTCAGACTGCGAGCATACTGAGGCACCGCCTCGAATTTGTAGTCGAATGAATCGACTCCAGTACTTATTTTTTAAGCCGAGTGCTTATTCAATCGGTCACTTTGCCGAACCGCTAAGTTGTGGGCACGTAAACTCACAAACAGCGGTTGTCAAGTGGTTATAGGGCTACAAACACAGACACAGACACAAAGATACGTACATATACATATGATCCACACACATGCGCACAGACATATGATCCATACACATGCACACAAACAAACCAAAAGGAATGCAGTGTGAGTAACGGACAGAGTCAAAAGTATTGAAAAGTTTGCAAGACGCAAAGAAAGTTTTAGAAAAATAAAAAATAAATAAGTGGAAATTTTACCGGTGAGTGTGTTAAATTATAAGGCACCAAAAGAGGATGACATTCCCCAGACATAACAGAATATATTTCACCACACGAACTCGCATAAACAATCTTGCAAACCAAATCCAGAAACGAAATATATATATATATATATATATATATATATATATATATATATGGGGGGGGTGTATGTGTGTGTGTGTGTGTGTGTGCGTGTGTGTGTGTGTGTGTGCGTGTGTATGTGTGTGTGTATGCGTGTGTGTGTGTGTGTGTGTGTGTAAATTTTGTTTTTCACAATGATATAAAAAAATAAGGGTGTGAAGATTTTTAGAACATTTATAAATAGAAGGTCTTACAGCTGTTTCCAGGATATTTATTATATCCCTTCATCGGAGATGGTGTGAGAATGATTAAGTAATAGTTAATTCACATAAAATACGAAATAGAGAGTGAAGTGTAGGAATGAAAACAGATGTGAGATATGCAGGGATATTGTATTTGTAGATCCATTATGTAGGCAGAATGGTATACATATAAGATTCGAATACGTTGTGAGTAAAATCCAATGTATTCAAAAATGATCATTATACACATACACACACGCACGCACACACACACACACACACACACACACATATATATATATATATATATATATATATATATACGACGGGCTTCTTTCAGTTTCCGTCTACCAAATGCACGCACAAGACTTTGTTCGACCCGAGGATATAGTGGGAATGAACCCGGAACCACGCGGTTGGGAAGGTAAGTTTCTTACCACAAAACCACTCATATATATATATATATATATATATATATATATATATATATATATATAAGGTTGAAGAGTGTATTGGATTTAACCAAACCCAAGAGGATACAGGTAATACCGAGTAAGTGCTGTACACCGACTAGTTTGCCCCAGTCGTTGTATGAACAGGATTGGGGATTATAAGTCGTATATTAGCGTGTGTATATTTACATATATACATATATATATATATATATATATATATATATATATATATATATATATATATATATATATATATAACGGTATCTGTCTATATCATGATATATATTTAAACAATTTTGGACTTGTTACAATAGATTAAAATGTAAGAAAACGTGCAGATATTATCTTGTGTGTGAGTATGTGTGTGAGTCTTTGTGTGTCTATGTGTCTATGTGTGTGTGTGTAGTTGTGTGTCTGTGCCTATATCTTTGTGTGTCCCACCACAATATGTGCTGACATATCGACATGAGTGGTTATGTCCCCGTAAATTAGTGTTTCGCGAGAAGAACTGATGGAACATATACCGAGCGTAACAAAAAATAAGACTGGGGCCTAATCGTTCAGTCAAATTTCTTCAAGGCGGCACCACAGCATGGCCGTAGGCTGATGAGTGAAGCAAGTGAAAGATAAAAGAATAAAGATATTGTTCCAGCATGACCGCAGCTGCATGGCTGAAACGAATAAAAGAATAAAAGAATAAAATTTATATGAATTTGCATACTTTGTATTTGACTGAATAACATGTCAAAAGTTGTGTCTCTCCCGTTTGTCCCGTTGTCGCCCCTAATGAATATTCATTGAGTATTTAGGACTACATAATCAATGTAGCCATTCCTTTGTGTATTTGTAACTCTAAAATTTGAGAGATGTCTGCTGTCATTTGCAGACAGAACATCTATGTAGACGCTTCCTCTCTTCAAATTTCATGAATGCCGTAATTGTTTAACCACTGATAAGATCTCATTTAACAACTTACGACCATATAGAGAAGCCGTTACCTCTGTATCTTATGTTATATTACTGATTCATAGCATTCTACTTTTTGCATTGTTTAAAACTTCTGGATACAACTAAGCATTATTTCAATCATTTCTAGCATGTGTCGTAGACATTTAGAGGTTCTATCGTTGTCTCGACCGCCATAATTGTGTACCATTTATTGTTTGGATATTTTTCGACATTGAACACCTTCATATTATTTTCGTACACCACGGTTTCCCTTTGGCTATATTGGAATCTAAGTACAATGAATTAGACAAATGAAGGTGTTAGATATAATCTCTATTATATCGAGCATGAATGTCGAAATATATCAGTGCTCTCATTAATTATGGAGCAATGTGAACGGAATATTCATCAATATCTGACAATATATAGTGGTCATTGCGATTATAGACATGACTTTCAGAAACACTTCTGAGATTACATCTATTAAAGATTTTCTATTGTACACAAAATATATATTTTTATGTCAATAATTCGGAAATATGATTTACGATTCTATCCGACAATATTGTCTATAGATAGATAGATAGATAGATAGATAGATAGATAGATAGATAGATAGATAGATAGATAGATAGATAGATAGATAGATAGATAGATAGTCGTACGTATGTATATATATATATGTAGTCACATCTGTATAATATAGGGGTATATTTATTGCGCGTGTGTTTCTTTGTGTTTCTAAGTGTATAGTAGAGAAAGGGAGAGGGATTCACTTTGCGTGTGTCTCTGTATTTATGCTATAAATATAAATGCAATTTTATATCCCCCGTCAGCAACGGTGGTATTTGTCGCTGTCGGATATGTTTTCACGGTTTCTACATAAAAGTAGCCCTTCGCTAATGCGTTTGATGAATGTACGAGAAGAAACTCTAGTTCTAACCACACTCTACTTCCAAAGCTCTGTAAATATGATACAAATATATTGATAAGACGTGAATGCTCTTCCACTTCAGATATGTTTAGTACTACTATTTGTCGCTTTTCATTTTGGCAATTATCACAACGAATCAGGGAGATGCTATTTCAGTCTCGATATTGAATTTTTACTCTGACAACTAAGAGTCAAATGAGATTCTATAAGTTATCAAGTTTGACGCTTTAACAATTCCGGGAGGCCGCTACCCTTTCCCGGTACTTTATCAACTCTGAATAGAGCAGAGAGTTAGGCTGACATATAGCAATGTTAATATGTACATGAGAAATATGGTATGTTGGCGTTGGGGCACGTGTATACTCGGTGTCCATTTAGTGAAAATAATGAATCGAGATATAATTGCATCATCCGTTTAACTAACAGCATCCAACGTAAGTCTCTCCTTCAATTCACTGTTCAATTAAGGATTTAAATGTGAACATATCTTGTCTCTGTCCAATTAACTTTACCAAGGTGGACTTTACATGTTTTGGTGATGGTAGTGATGTGTTGGCCGTTGTGGGCTTCGGGTGATGGTGCGTGGAGGTGCGCAGTGGTGGAGGAGTGTGGGTGTAGTGTTCGTGCCGGGGATGTTGGTGTTGTTGATGTGAGTTGTCATATGGGTTTGGAATCAGAGTAGAGAGTCGAACTGAGATGGAAGCAATGCTAATATGTACATATATAAGAAATACATATGGTAAGCACCACCAACATCATCATCCCTCTCTCCACTTCTCTCTCTCCCACCTCTCTGTCTCCCTTCTCTCTCTGCCTTCCTGACTCCTCACCATCAGAACGTCGCCATTCTGCTAAAATTATATATTTCATGACTTCACCAACCCCAATTTCAGGGTTCCTAATTCCCCCGATTGTAATTCCTAATTCTACGGATAATTCTGCGTGAGATGCAGTTGAGAAAGACATCAACTGCTCTTCCTACAATACCAAGGCCGAGCTGATGGCCAAGATCAAAGGGGCAAAGTCAGGAACGCATACGACAGGTTCAACAGGCGTCTTGAGACCGATATGGAAGCGGAGGTCGGCTACTTCGAACAAACTGCTATCTCCCAGTCATAATCTCATTGATATTTTTGATTTTTTAATAAATACTTTTATTTTTGGATGGGATATTTTGTTTTATTTTCCTTTCATATAAACTGTCAAATTTTGTTCGAACGCTCTGTAATTTAGAATATCCTGCGCCTACGTCAAGCTCTGCTTTTTATCCTTTCAAAGTCGATAAATGCATGAAAAGGAAACACATTTACATCGCTTGTGTATGAAGTGCAGCAAGATCCATTTTAAGATGTGAAAGCCATTCTGACTAAGAAACAGAGAAATAACAGCGCGACACGAAGAAATGCTACACATGATCAGACAGAATATTGGAAAAAGAACTGCTTGCAAAATCGACATAAGTTACAGAATCAATAAAATTTCTGCTGTATGAAATAAACAGAAGACTTTTTCCTCCTTTGCTGAAATTTGAACTTATCACAGAAAGATAATAAATTCCCTTTATACTGTCCAATGAACAATGCAGTATCTACATATATTCTGTTTACATGAAAACTATCCTCAAATATTCCCTTTTATTTATTCATTGATTGGTTTCTTCCACTTATGAACGAATACCAAACGTTACCGATTCTACTGCAAATAACTATATAGAACAGATCTTTTGAAGAGTCCCTGAGATTATCTTAAGAGATTAAATCAACGAATTGTTTAGTGCTACCTTATACCTTATCTCAATAGTGAGAAAAAGTTCAAGGTTTTATTATAGGTATTTCGAACAGGCAAACTCTGATCAACCACACCATAAGTAAAATTGTTCCAACTACGAGGTGGTGCTAAAAGGTTTCTGGCTTTGGATAAAAGAAAATACTGGAGGTTCAGTTAATTATGGCTTTATTCATCATATTCCCCTCTCATATTTACACATTGCATCGGTCCTCCTGCTTTTCTAAGAACTCGGAAATTTGGACCTCCAATCAGGCCTTTCGCGGCATCCTTCAAGCAAAGAACTTTTGAGCACCCTCTTGTATGACTATCCATGCTTATCTTCTGGTAAAATATCTATTGTCTTATATTATCCACTGTATCCTGCCTTTTTAAACAGTGATTGATCTTTATTTGAGGGAAATTCAACTGCCAAATTATGAAGGCATACAAACCACATAAACTTTCCAAGTTTTTAGGGAGTGTGCTAGCTTGAAGAATTAGAAAGCTCTTATTTCCGAATAGAGCAGGTCTGAAAGCTTGTCTTGAGAAGTTCGCAGGCTAATAAAGAAAGCATAAGCTATCAGGTCATCCATCTTTACGTGATAAACGCTTATAGATCTGTTCCCTATGTGCTGATACGGTAAGACATTGATTTACTTTGCATTAAATATTGTTGACAGAAAATCCATACACCGTATATCGTTTCGGTACTCATGCAGAGTGACACACAAATATTCATGGCCATCTACCAGGCACAAGGGAAAGTTATAATGATTTTAATGGTCATCAGTAGAACTTTTATGTCATGTCTATTCGATTGACAATGCATGATATATGAATCTAAGCAAACCAAATAAAAATCGGATGACATTTTTCTACTAACGATGCAAGGTTCATGGAAAGTTCAACCAATTAGTGAAAGTAAAAAGTGAAATTAGAACGCTCCGAATTCGTTTCATATAGCTCCCAGCAATGTGAAATGCATAGAAAGAAGTAAAGGATGTGCACATAAAATCTACAAGTTAAGGAACTCTACATCAAATTTGTATAATACCAGCTAACAATTTTATTTCATGAATCATGGTTGTCTCTATGCAGTATATACAAATGATGCCAGTATAGGTACTCTGACAGAGGTCGGGTTTAAAGTAGCAACGACTGTTTGCGTCTTATCAGTCTGGAAGAAAATGTAGTGAAAGATGCTGTTAATATGGTGGACACTAAGTTGAAGATTAAAAACAAATATGAATGAGATGTATGAACATTCTTAACTTTCTAGAGTAACAAAGTAAGTTTGATATAAAATCCAGCGAGAGATTTATTAGGCTCACGAGAAATATGTTCGACAAACGATGTTGTGTTACGTATCTGATACTTGTGGACATGATGTGATGATATAGACAGTACGTATAAAACAGTTAAAAAGCCTGATATACCGATAGAATCCTTTAGCAGAAAAGGTGTTTAATGATAATTTACTGAATGCCTAATAGACTATCTGATAATGATCAACCCAAAACGGTATGTTGTAAATGAAGCATGTAGAGCACTATCTACGGGACATCTCTCATAATCTTAGATTAGTTCACGAACAGATCGGAAGCGTTCCATTCCCAATAACACTTAAATCTTTAAGTTGTAATCGAGTTATTTCTGAAGAACAAAATTAGTTTCAGCAGTTATCTGTTATTTGAAAGAACGTTAAACGTTCCTCAAACGAAGAAATAAGCATGTAATATTTCTAAAACTTCAATGGCATCTGTAAAAAAATTTTGAATGCCGTTTTGCCTTACTAAGTTATTAGACAATTGTTCCTTCTGCCCCACAAACCTACAAGAATTGAGACCACTTCCAACAATAGAAAGGATCAAATATCAAATAACAAACAAGTATACTTGACGGTTGCCTGTCTCCAAAAACACTTAGATGTGGTAATACGTATTTTGGTATCCATATTTGTATGAGTAAGTGTCTCGAAACTTTGTAAATCAATTCTGATCACGTTAAAATGATTTTTTAAAGAAAACTTCCAGAGGTATACAAATATGTTTTTCTGACATTTCTGGTAGTATTTTAGTACATGCTATTTATGATAGAACAGATTATCTGGCTAGACGGTGAATATGGATTTAAGCCACGACATGGAACCATGCGTATATAGTGACATGTAGAAACAATAATACGTACATAAATATTCTCTCTGCATTAACATACAGAGAATAAACATATCTTTACATTATTAATATTAGTCTAAATGCAGTTATATAATTGTGAGTAATTCTACGTACAGGGAATATTTATGGAAAGATTATAACATCACTGCAAATATTTATTTTTGTCCGTTGTGTAAAATCGAAAACTACATTTACGTCAATTGAAGGAATGTAATTTAGAATAGCTTTCTGTTTATACAAACATATAAATATATGAGGATGTTGTCTTATAAACAATATATGTGTGTGTATGTGCGTGTTTATGTATGCATATATATATATATATACATATATATGTGCGTGTATGTGTGTGTGTATGAAAATATAATCTTATAAGTATTCGTTTCATTACATTTCTCTAGATAGAATATTAAACTTTATATCTGAGAATTGATAATTTGGTGACCAAAATAACTATAGTCGAATAGGATAGGAAATTTCATGTTGCCATAATTCTGCCTGCAAGGTATATTCTCAAGAATTTGCAAAGCTGTTCCCTCTGCAAAACTGTTTTTTTTTTATTATATCATATGTTATTATATATTTTTTAAAAGCTAACTACAAACTATGAGAAACCATTCGAATGGTCTGTCTATTGGCTCAAAACCAGGTGTATTTTGCCATATATTATTTTTCATATGAATCATTAGATTCTCTACTTTTTTCTCCAATTTTTCTGTTTCTCTTTATAATTCTGCACTGAGACTCTCTTTCGAAATATTTTCACGATCCGCTCTTATATTGTTCCGGTTTTATAGATTATGTCTGGTCAATCAGAGCACAGATTTCCCGAAATTCGCATCATATATAAATACAAACACACTTATGTATATGAAAGGTAGAAGTACACACATTATCATGCATAGAGGTGCATACAAATTCATACATATAGAAGCATAACTACATTCACAGACATATCCAGTTACCCAGATCTACTTCTTTATGCATAAACACATAAATGTGTGTGTGAGCTCACTCGTGTGTGTGTCTATGTGTGTGTGTGTGTCTGTGTCTGTGTGTGAAAGTGTGTACGTGTATATATATATATGTACACATATATATGTATAATATACATATTCATATATATACATATGTATATATATATATATATATATATATATATACATGCATACATACACATACACACACACACACGCGCGCGCATACACACACACACACACACACACACACATATATATATATATATATATATATATATATATATTTGTGTTGTTCAAATTTACAAAAAAACAAAAGACGCAGATAGGTGTAGGACAACAAGCAGATGTATCAGGTTAACGCTTGGGAAAAAAAGGTAATGTCTTTTATGTTACGAGCTACGCTCTTCGACAAAAAGGATTAAAACAGAAAAAGGAGAGAGAAATATATGTGTGTATCTGTGCATATATATATATATGTATTTGCCAACTAAACGTGGCGGTCCTATAGAGGATGGTGTTAAAGATGGGGCGATGACATCATTTTATGAGATTTAAATTACAATTATTAAGCTGTTATTATAAATTAGATTTGTAACATTAAAACTGCCTCGGGGTCTACCCAACATTGTATATGTCACATAAATTATGAAATTCTTAAATCTCAATCTCTGGAACCTCATATACATACTTATAATAACTTCTATACGTATGGAGTATGCTATATACAGTATATTTAGACGCATAATTGTAAGAACATTTTAATTACCTCTCTTCTGATATATCGAGTACGATCATGACGCTGACGTTTATACATTCCCTGCGACATTGTTATACTGTAATACTTCACTATATACGACTGTGTCTACGTGGGCGTGTAATACATACATACGTATACACACACACACACACACACACACACACATATATATATATATATATATATATATATATATATATATATATATATATATATATATATATATATATATACAGAGAGAGAGAGAGGGAGAGAGATAGATAGATAGACAGACAGACAGACATATAGATAGATAGATAGATAGATAGATAGATAGATAGATAGATAGATAGATAGATAGATAGATATAAATGTATGTATGTATGTATTCATGTATGTATTCACGTATGTATGTCTACATATATTTGTACACACTCTAAATATAAGGCGAGATGATTACGGCTGGAATGCCTTTGAAGTTCGATCAATCAGTTTGATCACAGCTGATCTGGATCATACTGGTCATGAAATATTGAGCAGTGGTTTAGAATAGAACTTGTATCTCTGAATTAATTAACTGATATTTCACATTTTAAAACCATACATGGTGTTTATTATCTGATTTACAGCATAACAGATGAAACATTGCAGACGGATCATAAACGTGTATGATTTCTGTAACGCAATAAAAATAACCACATTAATAGAGGAAGAATTCAGCTGTGTAAATACTACTTACATATGCTCTCACTCAAGAATTCAACAACAAAGAAGCATCATTAATAACACGCATTAATGTGCTAGGCAATGATGATTTCGTTTATATATATATGTGTGTGTATGCAAGAGAGAGAGAGAGAGAGAGAGAGAGAGAGAGAGAGAGAGACTGTATGTATATATGTAGATAATTGACTATATATACAGATAGGTGGATAGATAGGTGAACATATACGTGTAAATATATATATATATATATATATATCAGCAGGAGCACTCCGTTGGTTACGATGACGCGGGTCCCAGATGATACGATCAACAGAACAGCTTGCTCATGTGATTAACGTGCATATGGGTGAGCACTCCACAGACACGTGTACACTGAACGTAGATCTCAGGGAGATTCAGCGTGACACATAGTTGTCAAGGCTGGCCCTTTGAAATACAGACACTACTCATTTTTCCCACTTGAGTGGACTGGAGCACCTTGAGATAAAGTGGCTTGCTCAAGGACACAACGCGTTGCTGGGAATTGAAATAACAACCTTACGATCATAAGCCGAATGCCCTAACCACTAAGCTAGGCATCTTTACTGTATATGTATATATATATATATATATATATATATATATATATATATATATATATATATATAATCATAATATACAGGGATTAGCTTGAGTTGCTTCTCCAACATACTGAAAATTTAGAAATAGCAGTCAAAGAACTACTGATTCCAAACTACAAATTTTTTCTCTAACGGATGGCGATATTTATGGCACACACAGACCAAAGGAGTGAGGTGTTTTGAACTCACTAGCCGATAAATTTGTAAGTGCCTGCCTCACGTGGTCTTGATGTCGCATGGTCAAAATTCACATGAGTTTATTAGACACTTTCAGATTTATTAGAATATTGGAGCTGAAGATCGGAATAGGGTAACTTCATACCCTTAACCGTGAAACGTCGTACCCAATTAACTAAAGGCAGGTTTGTTTTTGCTTTTCTCCTCTGTCTTTTGTTCTGTGTGTGCCATAAATATCGACATCCGTTAGAGAAAAAATGTTTAGTTTGGAATCAGTAGTTCTTTGACTGCTATTTCTAAATTTTCAGTTTGTTGGAGAAGCAACTCAAGCTAATCCCTGTATATTATGATTATAAATGGTTTTACCGATAAAGGTTTTTTCATACTGAACTACTTGGCAAAATTGTTAATTATTAATTTTATTACTAATTGACGATTCCCTGCCCTATATTCTGTATATATATATATATATATATATATATATATATATATATATATATATATATATATATATATATATATATATATATATATATATGTATGTATGTATGTATGTATGTATGTATGTATGTATACATAACAACATATGGGTGCGTGTCTGTATGTATGTATGTATGCATGCATGTCTGTATGTATCATAATTATAGCCTGAAAGGATTTATTTTTGTAAACTTAATAAAACCACGCATCAACATCAGTTAAGGAAAACTAATTTTAAAATAATGTTTTCAACAACTCAGTAAATCATAATATAATTATATCGTCTCCTTAAACGAAGCACAAAACAACACCTGAAGCTATTGTATAAATTGCAAAATTCTAACACCTGTATTCATTTATTTGAATTCATCTGGTATTCATTTATTTGTTCATTGCTTTAACTTGCATGCCTTTGAACGCTTAATATCATGTGTTCAGTACATAGTTTTCCACCTCGTAATAACTAATTCTCATTGATACCAAATACTTAACAGGACAAGAGACTTTTTTTAATACAATACTTAACATTCTAAGAAATAGTGTATTCATACGCGTAAATATTTCCTGCCTGTTACCACTTTTGTACATTTTGTTGTGTACCCATTTTTTGTTATCCAAACCGTACTCTGAGAAAGCCATTTAATATATGCGAGAGAAAAAGAATAAGCAATTTTTAAAGAAACCATATCTGCAGATATTAACTGCCATGGATCTCTTTTAAGCTGAATTTCAGCGATAGAATAAGTCTCTTAAACATATACAGAGAAGTATATAACAGTATAAGAGGAGGCAAAGAGGTTTCACTATTTGGGTCTATAAGGGACCTGATTAGTGGTCAACATATTTCAATGACTCCAGTGGTTTTGTGTATTTTGCTTAACAATATTTAAATCGTTCGAATGCATGCAAAACCTATCTAGAAATATTTAGGCGGGGGACTAAGCGCGGCTTAGAGTGTTCGTTTCTTTCAGTAAATTCATTTATCGGCGTTCACGTTTATTCTGCATAAGATGCTTGCATGCTTGCTATAACATATTTATGCAAAAATAATGAAGTTTTACTTACATTGATCTTTATGCAATCACTAAATATTGTACCTGATATATGCATAGAACAGATTATTTTTTTTTAAATATGTTATGGTTTTATATATATATATATAGAATCGTTTCAATGGGAAATAAACCTACGCATGCACAGAGAAAGTGGGAGAGAGAGAGAGAGAGAGAAAGAGAGAGAGAGAGAGAGAGAGAGAGAGAGAGAGAGAGAGAGAGAGAATCAGTAAAGTGTAATATATATTATTCCCATTAACACAAACAAGCTCTTACTCTACTTATACATGAATAAAACACGCACAGAGAGAAGAGAGAGAGAGAGAGAGAGAGAGAGAGAGAGAGAGAGAGATAGAGAGAGAGAGAATGTGAGTATATGTGAAAGACAGAAAGTGAATTCATTAAATAGAATTGAAAGCGATACTCAAACAGTTACGAATATAATTACCTTCCTTTACATGACACCCACATCGAATAATTATTTGAATTAAAGAAAACATCACTACATTGACGTAGATTTATTCAGTCTTTCATTTGTTAATTATGAGAAATGTTCCTTCAGAACTCATTCGATCCCATAATATGTAAGATAGCTTTTCATAGATCACTTCATCGTCTGCTAAAATTTAGTACTTATATATATATATATATATATATATATATATATATATATATATATATATATATATATATATATATATATATATATATATATATATATATATATATATATATATATATATATATATATATATATATATATATATATATATATATATATATAAGAAAAAAGTCCAATATAAAAATGTAGACGTGGTTTAGAAGGTGAGTTGCTTGTTTCATTGTAAATAATGGTTTCGAGTTTTTCCACCTCAAGTCCAGCAATTTCGAGGAATGAGGTATGTGGATTCCATTCACCCCAGTATTCAACTGGTACTTATTTTATCGGCTCAGGAAAGTTGAAGGCAAAGTTGAGCTCGGCGGAATTTAATCTGAGAACGTAAAGAAGGATGAAATACTGCCAAACATTTTGTCCGGCGTGCTAAAAATTCTGCCAACTCGACGCCTTATATTTTATTCTAAATAGTAGCAACTGTTATGTCGAAAGCATGCCAAATTTCCTGTGGACAAACTTTGAATCGACAAAACAATTTACATCAACAGTATACAAGTAAAAACTATACTATAGGAATATGTACATATATAAAGAAATTAAAGGAGTTATACTTGTACATATACACACATAAAGACATATATATGTGTGTGTGTGTAACTGTGTGGGTATATATACGTATATGTATACGAGGGAGTGCTGAAAAGTTCTTGGCTTTAAGAGTTTCACGAAAGGCCTAGCTGGAGGTCCAATCATCCGAGTTCTTTTAAAAGTCTTAGAAAATCCGAATGACCATTGCAATAGGCGTTGAATAAAATATGTTGAACAAAATCATAATTAACTGATCCGTCTATATTTCCATTTACCCAAAGCCAGGAAATTTTTAGTACCTCCTCGAACGTCTACGTGCATGTATATGTATTTATACCATAGATCTATGGTATCAGTACATTTTAGATGTGAGAACAGTTTTATATCGTGAAAACATTCGTTTCTGATTTTATTAAGCAAATAGGTATTTTCAAAAACGGTATTTCTTCTCATGCATAATTGCATTATTATTGTGCTCTTTAACATTTTTACCACTACAAAGGATTATGCAGATGTTAAAGAATGAACTATATATATTTATCTACGAGTTAAAGATGTCTTACCGTGTTAACATTATTTTTCGTTTCTGTAAGCCCAAAAGGGAACAATACTGTGAAAGCATATTTGTATATATTCATATTATAATACACCGTGTTACTGCGACGAGCTGGAAAATCAGCCAGCAGTTCGGGCCATCTCGCGCCGCTCTGTACGTTCTGAGTTCAAATTCTACTAAGGTTGACTGTGCTTTTCATCCTGTGCGACAAAATATGTATCATTTAAACCATGGGGTCGACGTAATCGATTTTCTCTACTCCAAAATTGCAGGCTTTGTCCCAAAGTTTTGAAAAACATATAAGAGACCGTGTTATATTTTAATAGAAGTCAGCAAACACGAATAATGCAATGGTGTTTTCATCAAAGTATATTCAGACAGCACTATACCAAATGTAGTCGAAATAATAAAATATTTGATTTCATTCGAAATATATTATGAGGAATAGTAACCTACGTGCCCTATACCTGATGCAGGATATAGTTAGAAATATTTTCTTCAGTGTGGATATAAATAACACAAACAATTTCTGAATGCGAATGAAATAATAGACTGATTTAATATTAAGATCGTATTTGGAATGCTAGCATTGTTGGAGGCGAGCAGTTGCATAAATAATATAAAGGTGCAGTAAAAAAATGGCAAATGAAATATCATTTGAACTCTGTGGAACTGGAAATGAGATGTCAGCTAAGCAATGTATTACGTTAGCATAAATCCATATGTATACGATTGTCCTTCCTCCGCATTCATGTAACTGCGTGTGCATCTACACACACATACACAAACACACACACACACACACACACGCATATATATATATGTATATATATGAGAGAGAGAGGGAGAGAGAGATTTTTACATGCACATATATACACATAGATGTATATATATGTGTGTGTGTGTGTGCGTGTGTGCGTCATAACTCATTTCTATACACTATCAATTCGTTCACAATATACACATTCAAATATTATATGCATATATACAAACATACGCATATACATACATACATGCATAGATGCATACACACATACATTCATACCATCATACATATATATATATATATATATATATATATATATATATATATATATATATATATATATATATATATATATATGTATATGTATATGTATATATATATGTATATGTATTTAGTGTAAGATTCTAAATAAATATTCAGTTTCTCGTAATTCGCATGAACAGAATTCAATCATGGTGCATAGATAGAGGTAATGTCTTTCATATTTTACTTCACATTTAGAAGTGAATAGAAAATCAAAACAAATGGATGCATACCTACATACCATCGAGTGACATGACCATACCACATGTTGGCGCGCACACACAAACACGCGCACACACACACACACACACACACACACAAACATACACACACACACACACACGCACATACAGAGAGAAAAATTGAAATCGAGAGAGAGCAAGCAGAGAAAGACAGACAGGGATTATTCAATAATGTCTAGACTCAATATATTTTTGGTGTAGTTATTGCATGATTAAACAGATGTTTCTTAATATTTGATCAGAGGGACTAGGCAGAATCTGAAAGCACCGATGGACTTTCTAGATAATGTGCATTCATTCGGAAGAAACGCAAGTGAAAACTATTCTGAATTTCGTCTAACAGAGATATAAAGGTATTTCTTTAGAGAAATGCTATGATTAAGAAATTGTACTTCATAAAATCTTAATGAATAATAACAGATTATCCTAGCAACACCGCTCTATCGCTTTCACTAATGACACATAACTTCTAATGGTTTTTCTGGAGAAGAGATGATAAACTCTTAAACAGATCTCTATGATAATTTCCAGTTATATTTTTTGCTTAGGTAAATAATCATTCAAATGATTAAATATTGCTCCCGTTTAAATATAGCTGGAAGCTTCCAAATGAATAACTGTAGTTATTTCTACATTGCCCTAGATTTAGTTATGGTTTAAGCCGTGTTCATTAACTATAATGTTATTTTGCATGTGCACATGTGTAACGCATTAGTTGAAGTGATGCAAGAGGGAGAGACGGAGGAGTGCTTAAAAGAGGCAGGTATTGGAGCAGTAAAATGTTGTAGGTAAAGAAACGTTATGTTATGGTGTGATTTGTTGATCTGTGTACTAGAAATAGAGAGAGAAGAGAGCTTAACTCAAATAAGTAGGCAGTTGTATGAAGTGGGTAGAAGAGTATGCCATTTACATCCATAGATTTGAACATAACCATAAACGCATATGTAATAAAGTTAGGAATATCTAGTTGCGCATATGTAATGTAGTTAGGAATACCTAGTTGCGCAATTTCAGAATAAGAAGGGCAATTTCAAATCGGAAACCAACACGCATTTTATGATAGCGGGGACTCAGCTAAATGTGGCCTATCGTTTTATTAAACAATGCAACAGGTCTTACGAAAACGAAAGTAGTATATTATATTAGTGTAGTTTTCTTAGAATTCACATTTTGTGGAGGAGATACTTTATTTCGTTAACTGGAACTGTGAATTGAAGTTTATCCATTTGAACTTTTCTCTGTCATGAGAAAAAGTAATATTGCGTAGTAACATTTGGTGAAGCTTTGCTCACACAGTCGTACATTAGCAAATTAATATTATTGATAGATTATGTAGTCGATATGGTCCCATATATAGGATTGTTTACTTCGGTAGAGTGCACAATAATAAATTACAACTCTCATGTTAAAAGAGCTGACAAGTTTATAACTAAAAATAGAGATGTCCAAGATGTTTCCTCATGAGTCTGCACATTCGGTGCTACCTTTATAGACTTTTAGTCAATCTCAACAAGAAATGATTTAGAAAAATACAATTACGAAAGGAATTCTATATTTCCTAGTTCTCAACTAACTTTCAAGCAATTTAATATGCTTTCGAAATGATTTTGTAGTATTCTTTTCTACTCTAGGCACAAGGCCCGAAATTTTGGGGGAGGGGGCCAGTAGATTAGATCGACCCCAGTACGCAACTGGTACTTAGTTTATCGACCCCGAAAGGATGAAAGGCAAAGTTGATCT
>NC_142935.1:27940335-28060335 GCF_046866305.1 Octopus bimaculoides
ATAAAGATATAGTTCTGTAACCAAAACCGTATTTAGATAAGGAGGCCAAGAGCTTGATATTATTATACAGAATAGCTTCAGTAGTGCCAGCCGGGCTAGTTTCAATTTTGTATTCCATCATATGCAGCAGAGTATCTCTTGAAGTCTACGAACTGCAAATCACCCCACTGTTTATTTCAATATATAAACACCTGTGTTCATAAGTGATGGCTTCATGGACATTTAAAATGGATACTCATTTACAAAATAGAATTACAAACAGGGATACAGAATTACAACTTTATCAAAGCAGAATTATCATATCACATTTGTTTTTCTGCGAAATACTCTTCTTTCATATATAATATTCTTTTATTCTTTTATTTGTTTCAGTCATTTGACTGCGGCCATGCTGGAGCACCACCTTTAGTCGAACAAATCGACCCCCCAGGACTTATTCTTTGTAAGTCTAGTACTTATTCTATCGGCCTCTTTTTCCGAACCGCTACATTACGGGGAGGTAAACACACCAATATCGGATGTCAAGCTATGGTGGGGGAACAAACACAGACAAAAAAAACACACAAACACACACACACATATGTATAAATGATATACGACGAGCTTCTTTCAGTTTCCTCTACCAAATCCACTAACAAGGCTTTGTTCAGCCCGAGGCTATAGTAGAAGACAATCGCCCAAGATGCCACGCAGTGGGACTAAACCTGGAACCGTGTGGTTGGTAAGCAAGCTACTTACCACACAGCCACTCCTGTGCGTATAATACTCTATTATATATAAAGACAAGTTATTTATATTTCTCTATACATAAATTGCTGGCGGAATATATATATATATTCTCCTCTACAGTAGAGCATAGAAACAAAACGTATTTTACACACACCAATAATGCATTACAATTAAAAATGCATAAGTTGTCGAATATCAATGCAAAAATATTCGATGATCATTAAACGTGTCTCTGACTTTACATACATTATAAATCTTTGATGATGAAATGCAATAAATAAATCAAGGAATTATATTTGTAAGTGTAAGAAAAAATTGTATTGCAAATTGGTTCATTCAGTTTTGATGCATATGCTTTACATATTCACTGCTAATCTGACGCCTCTGAATAGCAACATCAACGTACGCTAAAATATCAAAGTAAAGGATAATGGCAGAAAAATGAATACTCTCAATGTAATTTAACAGAAACAACTGGGGAAAAAACTATTGTTTAATGCTAAGAAGAAGAAGAAGAAGAAGAAGAAGAAGAAGAAGAAGAAGAAGAAGAAGAAGAAGAAGAAGAAGAAGAAGAAGAAGAACAAGAAGAAGAAGAAGAAGAAGAAGAAGAATTAGGAACGAAGGAGTATTGAGAGCAGTGTAAAAAAGGAAAATGAAGTAAGAAGTTCAAACAGGACATGAAGTAGAATTAAGCAAGAAGGGACTACACAATCAATTCCATGGAGCCACAACAGAAGTTGCTGGAAAAAATAGGTGGGATTGGCTGAAGAAAGGAACACTAGAAAAAAAAAAGAGATTGAGAGCAATATACTGATACGCAGGACCAAGCTTTGGTCACGAACCGGAGGGTCATTCTGAAGAATGAGCAACTGTTTCTGCTGTGCCGGATCTGCAATAGAGTAGATACAACCATTGCTCATATCACGAACGAATACCTTAGACTTGCCCAGAACCACTACATTTGTGGCAACACGACCAAGTAGCGAAAGTGTTGCAATAGAAACTGTGCGAAGACTGGGGGCTAAAGAGAGGCAAGACGTGGTATGCGCACAAACCGCAAACAGTAGAATCGTTTGCACGTCAGGCAAATCGCATAACGGTCTCAGCAATATCGTTTTCTTGCTTGTTAATCTTAGTTGGGTCTTTTGGTTTTTATAAAGAAAGTCTCACAGTTCGCTGGCCGGTATGTTTTCATACCTTTGCATGTAGTGACGTACGTCTGCTAAAGGAAGGTATAAGAAAACTCTCACGTATTCATAACGGTCGATTTATATCTTACACAACCGTTCATCACTATTTGTATCTCAGATGCCGTTATCCGTTTCTTGCAACACTACACTATTTTTCTGGTAAGAGCTATAGTATGTTCACGGATAGACACTAAAGTACAACGACACATCTGCTGAACCGTTGAGCAAAGTTCTTAATAAAGCCATTACACAGGTACAACCCAATACATCGAAATCCCTCATTCTCCATGAAATTCATAGTTTCGCTTTGTTACCACTCGCCCCATTTTCCCCGTGATTTCATCAAAATGCCTTCATAGAATCATTTGCAAGCGCGAGATCGTTAATATTGAGGAGCAATATCTTCAAAAAACCCTTCTTTGCATCATCACAAAATATTAATTAAGTCATCTAAATAACAACTGGTTAAATCGAAAATCAGACGGAAACGTTCTGATAAAAGTGTAACACTGTCATTTGCTAAGGAAATTTTATTCCTTTGTGGCATTCAATATAATTTATGCATTGTAAATGTTCATACTGTTCTTCCATCAGTAATTCCATAAACGATCGTAAACGGATGAGTCGAATTAAATCCCGAATGACTCAGCGAGCAAGGCAGTCATGCTCGCAGAAGAATTATGAAAAATCAAAATAAACAGTGTCGTTAAAATTTACAGAAAAACAGAAGACGAATACAGGTATATGAACAACAAACTGGTGTATTAGTTTGACGCTCGAAAAAATGAGAACGTCTTTTACGTTTCGAGCCTACGCTCTTCAACATAAAGGAACACGAAGAAATAAACAGCGAGAGAATAAAAAAGCTTATGGATTTAGCGATCAGTCATGGTGACTAATTGGAAAAGGCAGATGGACGGGCGAGCTAGGAAGAAGTGTCGTTAAACCCAATTTTAAAAAGTCAATTACTTAGTATTAATTTAACGCTTTCAAAAAAATATAACACACCACCACCAGAAACAAGTTTAATCGGTATGCAGTTGTACAGTGACTATATGAATTTCCTTTCATGCAAAAAATGATCAGAAATTGTAAATGCATTCGCAATTGAATTTTACTGTTAGACTTTACCTTACAAGCAAAACTATGAACATTTTTTGACAAAAATGGGAGATAAATTGCATCGGCAAACATTTCAGCCAGGATAAGAGAATGTAACTTCATGTGTGTGCGTGTATACATGTGTATATTTATGTGTGTGCGTGCGCGTGTGTGTGTATGTGTACGTATATGCACATATGTATATATGTATGTATTTATGTATGTGTGTGTATGTGTGTGTGTGTCTGTGTATTATAAACAAATTAGTAGCATACTTCACAGAATACACAATGGAAACAATAACTTTGAAAGTCAATGAAAATATGTAAATCCTTAGGCTAAGTCTCGAGAAGATTCGGATATTTCTTAAAAGAGCGAAGTAAATAATAATATACTCCAACCACAGTATCCCTAACGTATAAAGACATATTTAAGTATAGAAAATGCAATGAAAGAAAATTAAGAAAAATAGCTGTATTCTAAGGTGCAAATCGTTAATAAATTAAAATTGATAGAAATTCCTCCTCCAAACAAACGAAAGTAACGCCTAAGGTAGAAACTTAAAGGTGAAATGACACTAATATAAAATTCGTTAGTCTAGCTGCTGAACATTTAATTAAAACTGACGCAGCAACAATATCTGCAAGTTAAACGAAATAAAATATGCAAATTTCAGGTTGTTCAACACGGAGAGGGAGTACAACAACAAAGATCTACTTATACATTAGTATGAGAAGAACGAAGATAAAAAAGGAAAGCAAAAGAAACTAAAGAGCTTTTAATATTAATGAGATTAATAAGAATTGACACAAAAGAATAAAAACAAAGGAAAATACCACATAAATACCACATAAATATAATTTTTAAAAAAAGGACACGCAAACAAAATATGTCTGCAGTAAAAGATTTTTCCTAAATTTGGAAAAGTCTCTATCGTTATTAAATGTGACAAAGGTCCCTTGCACAGCATAAAAAAGAATCGAATCGAGTTCTAAGTGATTGTTTAAAGACTCGAAGTAATGTAGAGATAATTGTCTCATCAGCTACAAGAATGGTACAAGAAATATTCGGAGAACTATTACAGCGAAAGAATTGCCACGGTCGACAGTGTTCAGGTCAACGGCATATCACCTGAAAAGTAAACACAAGTATTAACCGAAAGACTACGAAATACGAACCGCGATAAAGCCACAAAATGTAATAAAATTTCAAACCTCTGGATAAAATATTTGACATACTGGGTATAATTTTCGAAAACATAGCGAAAATTTGCAAAAACTAATTGACTAATCGTTTTACTCACAAGAAAGTGTATAAACATAAATGACATTTCCCAGTTGTGAACGGCAAGAACGGAAGAGGTGATGCAAAATCTCATATCAGAGTAAAAGTCACTTCTTGCTCAACAATGCCATACCAAGATGTATTAAGAGAAAGAAATCTTTAAAATATGCCGGAGGCTTTTTCGCAGCTTTTGCCATGGATTCTGGGCATAAATAAAATAAAACAAAAGATAAGTAGTTATAATAAACACATATAGTACAAATGCCAACCAATCAGACGGAAGTGGTAAACAAAAAAATTAAACCTAGCCTTTAAATGAAGGTAATTCTAAAACGCTCATTGATCTTTCTCCTTTCGTGTCACTTGCCAATACAGTTTGTTGACCGGCGAGACGGTACTTGGGTTATAATGAAACGGTTTCAGCAATCTCCATTTCAGACTGTGCACCCATGCACTTCACAAATTTATATGTGGTTCAGAATGACTAAATCATAGACGCGTCAGATAAATTCCAAATACTTTCGAAAGCCATCCCATCTTTGTATTGTTTTGTTGTTTTCTGATTTAGGTGTTTTCTGTGAATGCTGTTTAATCCATAATCCAAAAAAGCACTGAATGTGTCAGATAAACTACATCAATTGTTCATCTTTAAATCACCAAAAGCAAACCATTCGAGAAAAAAAACACCCAGAGATTCAATAACGTTATGGCCAAGCATGCATGAGAGCATACAATGATACAATTGCTAGTTGCCTTTTCCTTTACACAATCCTTTCAGTTGATAACAGATATTTTGGATCACTAACAACTGCAGTTCATGGTGCTCCAACCTACCTGTAACTTTATTTTTCTGATTCCGAAAGAGAAATTGCATAATATATGTATGCAGTGAATGGTCACACCTAATGGAATAGAAAATTTGAAGCTGTATTTTTTCCGTACGCTTCATTTTCCATTTGGTTTCATTTAACAACCATTATTTACAATCGTTCATGAACAAATTTATGCTGGCACAATATCATAAAATGTTTTTATTAGACTAAATGTTGACAAAGAGCCAGACAGTAAACAATTTAAAATGAATAAATTGCCGGCATACAATGATGGTGCTGTACAGATGCCTTGTAATGATGAAGACACTCATAAAACTTTTAAAATATTGGCAAGCATGTTTCGAGAAAAGAACGACCAGGAATTTTTTAAAATATTCAGCAACATGCATGATCTCTATGCATGCATGATCTATTGGGTTTTTTTCAGGTAGATTAGATAGATGGCTTTTCAACATGCTGAACCAATGCGGCGGTAGAGCAGTAACATGTTGCATGGTGCTCATAGTCGAAGTTGTAACATCACGGCATTAATACATAATCAAAGGCGCAGTCTCTTCTATAACCTTGCAAACTCAAAACAAGAATGTGTTTCGTTTGTGTTTGTATTGTTGATGCATATCAACAAGTTGTATGATAAAACTGCAGGTGTATTCGATAATGTGAATCATTTTGCAATCTTTTCGAATTCTTCATTCAGCAAAAACAAGACAGCGTTATTCCTTAGAATGCCTTCAGGTTCCCAAATTCAATCAACAAGAAATCTTTGATCCAATTAACTTGGACAATTTCATTCAAGCAGTTGAAGCAACGAAACAACTTATTTCATGAAAAAAAAACTAAATAAATGCGCTGAAATTCCAGATGCTAGAAATACTCTATTTTTTGCATGAATATTATATTTGGTAGTCATCGGATAAAGGCTTGGCGAAGACATGATACTAGATGAATCGGTTGTGTGTACACTACCCATGGAAGAGAACCCTCATTTGAGACTGTTGTTTCATAACAGGTGAGGTGTTACAAGTACAGAATCGCCTTAAACGTGAATGAGCAGGCATGAAATAAATTTAAAATGTCTGCCTGTAGTTATGCTAAGATATGTATTTGCTACGATCTATACTGCAGTTTTCGCAACAACCGAATTAAATATTTTCTACATCGAGGACGAGAAAGAATGGCCACTGAACATGCATGGAAAGTTGATATTACTGGCACGCTTTGTGACTCACGGTGATTCAATACACGTCTAACACTTTTATGTTTTGCCATTTATACAACACCAGTAGCATAATACATCTGTTAATCGAGAGGAAACAGATCTGTAAGGCAAATTCTATTGCAAGGATCGCATAGAAGCGCTCAATAAGAAACATAAGATAGCTTTTGTGTCACATAAAATATATAATAAAGTGGAATGTTATATAAAGGAGAAATAGTAAAAAAAATCTCTTCTGAATTTATGACTAATAACTGGCAAGCCGACTATATCAGATAGTTGTAACAACAATTGTTTAATTCTCTGGAGGTGAAATTTGAGATCGAGCTTGAAACACTTGGAAGAAATCAATTTCGTTTTAACTTTTTTTTCTCTTTTTTTGCTGATGCTTTTTGTTATTTTTGTTCCTTTGGTCTTTTTTTTGGTATTGAAAACGAAATAAATGAATATACTGAATTTAGTAGGAACCAATTTTTGATATATGCCGTCATTATGAAAACGGCTGCGATATTCTCATTTATTATTATGAGTTTATAATCACTTGTAAAGAAAAGAATAAATATTCAACAGAAGCATTTTGAAAAATAATTTATAACGTGAAGAAAATGAATATGAAATGGATATATAAAGATTAAATCACATTTTTTCATTCCTTTTTCTATAGATGCAAACAGATCTCTAATGGCAAAATAAATATGAAGAAAGGTGACAAGCCTGTATTTATTACACATAAATACACTAAAATCAAACCGAAAAACACTGAAATGAATTTAATGGCTCCCAAAACGATTTTAATCAGTTATTTTCCTATGTCATAAGATTATTTCTTTCAATCTCTATTTTTTTGTATTTCATTTCTCTCCGCGTTTTCTAAATTCATTTACAATTAGGATAATACTTATGTATATATATAAAGATATATATGTTTTCGGTTGAGACTCACTGTGTGGCACCTTGGGGTCAGTGTATGTGTGGACGTCTGTTGTGTGTGTGTGTGTGTGTGTGTGTGCGCCTTTACTTTTTGTCAGCAAAATATTACGCCGTGTCTTCCGCACGAGACTCCTGTCAAATCATAAGATCGTGTCCAATGCACCCATTTTTTTCTGACACTCTGATCTTATCTCTCTTGCGCATTCTATTTAATATTCCATCCCTCTCTCGCTCTTTCGATCTATCTTACCCTCTCTTTCTGTCTCTCCCTCTCTCACACACACACACACATATACACACACTGGAGAATCTTGGAATGCTTGTTATTTACTTTGAGGCTGATTGCAAAGGGCAAACCTGCCAGTAGTCACCAAATATTCAAGTAAATTCTGAGAGAAATATGTTAAGAATGTGGTGAGAACTACGGATATGTGTGGCCGTGCGTTTGTAATGAAATCAGGCATCTACCCGAAATGTTCGAATAAAAAGACACCTCTACATTTTTAAGTAATACAATGCGTTTCTTTCTACCACTTCTTGATTTGCCAACATGGTAGCGGTAATGGTTTCAAAATTTAACATGAGTGCAGCAATGCAGGAATCTTAGAAGAGTTGGCACATCAATTATATCGACCTCATTATTCAATTGGTATTTATTTTACCGACCCTGAAAATATAAATGGCAAATTCGACTTCGGCAGTATGTGAACTCTGAGCTTAAACAGGAGGTTATACAGATAAGCATTTTTTTCTGGCACGTTAATGATTCGGCTAGCATGCTAAAAATAATAGAAAAAACCCTTTAGTATGCTCAGTATAATGTACCTACCACTATCTGATGAACAAATATTCTCTCTTTTTTATATGTGTGTAGTCTTATGCATACTACTGTGATAGAGTAATTTGCTTGAAAATTTTCAATGAATATTATGGACGCCCATTGATAAACAATCTAAAATTTTCCTGGAAGGTCGGAAAATTGCCTTCACTTTTATTGCTGTGACATTACGTACTCTGTATAAGGCGGTTATTTGTACACTGTTATATATGTATATATATATATATATATATATATATATATATATATATATATATATATATATATATATATATATATATATATATATATATATATATATGCACCTATGGCTTGCGTGTGTTTATATAAACTATTTGACATTCTTGATGTGTTAATATGTGTGTAAGTAATGTAAATATTTCACTGTGAATTAACTATAATGCGGCCCACTTTACTAAACTATTATTCAATCGCAATTAATAACCGAAATTGTTAAATACGAATCATATTCTCTTTCCTGATGATAGCAATTATCATGAAAATTCTCTTAAATCATAGTTCGGTAATCAGTCAGCATATGATTTATTATTTAGTAATCGTATTATAGGTTAATCAAATAATGTTAGTTCAATTAATCAAATAGCTTTAATGCAACTATCAGCTAGACACCTCATTAACTGTAAAAGCCCTACACCATTAATAATTACTGCAAGTTACTGAAATTTGTCGTGACGCAAAATCTATCTGTATACACTTGTTAATTTTATCGAATATACAGTTTTCCAATAATGATTTCTTTCTAAATATTAAATTCAATCTCATTCTGTCTTTTGGCATCTCTATATCCTCTCTCTCTCTCTCTCTCTCTCTCCTCTCTCTCTCTCTCTCTCTCTCTCTCTCTCTCTCTCTCTCACTCACTCACTCTTTCTCTGTCTCATCCTCTCTCTGTGCATATCATGTATATATGTGTATGAGTACATTTCTGTGTTCATGTGTGTATTCGTAAATAATATACCATGTATATATATATATATATACATATAAAGACAGAGACGGAGACGACTTTGTAGATGGAATCTTAATAAACACACTTTTACTGCTGACGTTCAAAATAGTGTTCTGAAACCACATACATATCAATTAGATTTGACAGATCATTTCCAGCTCATTTCGTCGCTGCAATGGAGCTATCCCAATTTGCTTGTATTCATGAAAAACGAGCAACAGCTGCTACTCCTGCAACGAGTCACAATCAGAGTTTCATACACGTGCACATGTTCAATTGTTTCTACTAGATATCCACTGAAATAATCGTTCATTAAAGAACAGCTTTTATTTGCATCCATGTACTTCTGTTTGCCTCCATAGTAATTCCTTTAGTAATTCAAGGTGGGACACAGCATTCACTCTCTAGTGCGTATTTCTGTGAGGTACATCTTTATTTTAGCAGTTTCTACATTCAGGTTTGAACGTAACACCGAAATTATTGCCGCCATTTTGTGTTAGACATAAGGAAAATGCGGCTACACGTGGATACATACGTGTATCCAGCTCACGTGGATACATACATACGTACTCACACACACACACAAACACAGGTAAATACACCGTTGGTTGAATTATAGTATATGTGCTAATTATATTTTCCAAACGAACTTACGTCATACGTATTAAATGTTTGTACCATATAATGATTATATAATGGTTCTATGAATATTTATTTTCATAAAGATTTATTATATTCATATTACATAACAAAATTGTTACATATATAACGTGAAGTATAAAGTGGTTATTCTATTGAAACATCACACCTTCGGAACTCTCTCAAAAATATTACTTGCAAGTTTTATTCACTGTGTTTTACGACAAACAGTTACGTGTGTTTCTGCATTAATTAAAACACCAATATTTCCTTAATTTGCACCATTAATTTCTCATTGATGTGTATTAAGCTTATTGCCCAAAATTCATTTCAATATTGATTTTGTGATATTGTTATCAGTTAGTCAATAATACATTTTTTGTTGTTTTGTTACGCACATTCTCATTCTATATTTTTCTGTTCTTTTTAAATCTTTAAATATCAGTTTAGATCAGATTCCCTAAAAAATATGTTTGATTTTATGACCATTAACTGCAAGTCTAATACATTTTCCTTTGAAGGCTTGCTGAATTGCATAGACCGTTTTAAAAACACTATACAATATAATAACCCGTATGTTGCAGTTTATACTCCTAAAGATTCCAAATATTATATAAAAGAGATCACCTAAATTAGTATTCAATGCTATTCTTTTACAATCGCTTTACCCTCGAATGGCTTGTGTTAATTTGCGCTTTTCTATATTCACTTTTTGCAATTTATTAGTAATAACCTTTATGTTTTTGGACGCAATATTTTTATTTTTATTTTATTTTATTTTACATGTTCCAAATCTGGTGCTCTGACAATGTTAAAACAAATTCTTCATGTGCATCACATTGTTCTGGCATATATTTTATCGAACGGTACTTGTCTAATTTAAATAAATTTTATACAAACCTCTTAAACATAAGAAAACACATTGCGGTTTAGACCAGATAAAGCATAAGTAAATACAGAGGCACACATTTACATACAAACACATATGCACGTATAAACACGCAGGTAAACGCACAAATCTACACACGTAAATACAGGAAAATTTTTGAACAGAATTAGAAAGAGACTAGAAATACAAAGTAGACACAATAACAACTACAAAGTTTACAGTAGAATGAATATTCTTTAGATTTTCTTGTTTTCGCAAAGAATCTCTGATTTCGTTTTTTTCCGGACACTCACACTCGGGCGGATCAATTTGTTCATATGCGTGTATCTGCATTATGCGCTTAGATGCAGAGTGCCATATACAAACGAGAGTAGATGTGAAGTCTTTTGTCAAGTATATAAGTGTATATAGATATCAGCTTCCATGTGAGAGGAAATCTTTTGACCAACTGCATATCATCCATACTATACTATTATTTATAAAATTAGCCCTTAACGATGGCTCACGAGGAAGAATTTTAATTAAATTGCGCTAATTATACTAAACGTCTTCTGTACGGCACTAGCGGTCGTCCCTTCAATTTTTTTTCAATTGCACTACTTATATAATATAATAATATAACACAAACCAAATAACACACTTAGAACCTCCTATACGTGTGTATAAAATTTTAAAATGCAGATTGAGACCTTAAAGGGACTTCTTTCCATTTATTTACAGTCTTTTGATTTCATGGTTCTTGTAGTTGAGAATTAAGTCAATAACTGCAACTATGCGGTATTTGAGTCCTCTCAATCGGGAATTTACGGGGAGAATATTGAGGTTTTATCCATTATTTAAATGCAGTTCCTTTTGAAAAATCAGAGAGCCACGTAAGTATATTAATAATAGTTGTATGAATGATAGAAGTTAAAACATTCCTAATCCAGCGATTTTGTTATGTAGCAAATGATTGCATATTATATACGCATATAAGGTCAAATGATATTATGGATGAAAATTGCCCAAAAATCAAGGCTCGTGTAGCTACTTTAAAGTGCCATATGATAGTATAGAGCGACAATTTATCATAAAATCTTAAACTAGAGAAATAGCTTACTTGCCTACGATTATGGTTGTTTCTATATCTATGGTCACTTTATTATCACATAAGTTCAATTATTAGGATTTGTTTTGATATTAGCATCAATCCCTTTAAGGCGGCGAGGTGGCAGGATCGTTAGCACTCCGGTCGCAATGCATAGCGGCAATTAGACCGGCTTCGTGTTCTGAGTTCAAATTCCACCGAGGTCGACTTTGCCTTTCATCATTTCAGAGTCGATAAAATGAGTATCTGTTGAGTACTGTAATCGACCTAATTGACTTGCGCTTTCCCCAAAATTTCTGGCCTTGTGCCAAATTTTGAAATTAATATTCAGACACTTTCTTAAAGTAAAGTAGTATTCATTACAACATTTACATTTAATACTCGCATTTGTATGAGACTCGCATTTAATGGTCATAAATTTTATGACGAATAGAAGAAATGAATTTTTAACATTGAAAATGATTTGGTTTATATTTATGTGTGCCTTCGATTAGATTTATGCATTAAGAGTGAACACACATTTTGACAATTAGCGTAATGTTTATCGTAATGTTTACATTGGTAACGAATATATAGGGTTATTCGTTGTCTCTGATTTTCAATTCTCTGAATTTCAAGTGCTTTTTCATTGGATGTAATAGCTTATTGTATAATGTGGTTTGCTTCTATATTTCTTCTTTTATCAATTTTGATGGAAGGTAAAGCATTTGATACACTTCAATTACATGTTATACACACATACACACACACACATATAAGTGTGTATGAATGTAAATATACACATTTATACATATATGTATACATATATAATATATGTATGTATATATATATATATATATATATATGTATATATATATATATATATATATATATATATATATATGTGTATATATATATATATATATATATATATATATATATATATATATATATATATATATATATGCAAGTAGATGTATTTCATCTAATCTAAATAAAGTAAAATACATATACACACATATATAAATCTACATATATTTACGCATATACGTTCATATATATATATATATATATATATATATATATATATACAATATTTATGCGTTTACTCAAAAACAATCACATACGTTTATATATATATATATATATATATATATATATGTATATATATATATATATATATATATATATATATATATATATATATATATATATATATATATATATATATATATATATATATATATATATATATATATATATATATATATATATATATATATATATATATATATATGTATGTATGTATGTACATATACACAATCACACGCGGAATCGTAACACAGCTATTTATGTTTCCAGTCGCAATAAAAATATGCAAATGCAATGTTTTTAATGGACATGTTAGCACCATGTGGGAGACAATTTCTTCAGCTATTCAATATTTAATTCCAATGTCATTCAAATGTACAGAATCGTATTTCAAATATGTTACCGAAAATATTTATATATTTGGCATACTCAATGACTTATTATGTTCTTTGAATACCAACCATTATGTTTACACAGGATCATGGAATCAATGTGTATCCATCAGGATTTTCTTATTGATATTTTAATGGGATCCACACTCAAATTACTGTTTGCCTTATATTCCAAAGGAATATTAGCAGCTCCACTATTTTGTAAACCCAAGCTGTCAAATAATATTACATCGTAGTTTGAAGATAATATTATGTATTTATCTTGTGTTGCCTTTCTTTCTTTTTCTTTTTTTGTAAATAACAATATCATAAATTAGTATAATGTAAATCTTCATGTTTGAGGAGCTTCAAATGCATTTTAGTGGAAAATATTCGAATACACCGCAGAATATAAATATTAATGCATTTTATATATGAAGTTATATCAAGCTATTTTCAAAATTATTGTTTAAAGATTTATATATATATATATATATATATATATATATATATATATATATATATATACATATATTCTTTTCTTTTTTTCTTTTATTTGTTTCAGTCATTTCACTGCAGCCATGCTGGAGCACAGACTTTAGTCGAACAAATCTACCCCGGTTGTCAAGTGATGGTGGGTGACAAACACAGACACACGATCATATACATCCATAGTTTTCTCAATGAAGGTCGTTTTTAGTCTATCCACTGATATAGTGTCTTTACGATCATTAAGTTCTGTAGTGAAAATTTTATCCGTGCGTGAAGGAAAACGGAAAGGACCTGCATACGGTGCTGTTAACGGAGGTTTAACAACAGCGTTGCGCACAAAAACGTGAGTCCAAGAAGCAAAGTTTCCTTCAAGGCAGAGCTAGAAATGCAATTGTCTAATAGGTAAGAAGTTTTAAGGAGGAGCGATATATTCGAAAGTGGTAAAGCTAAAAATTGTCGAGGATGAATTAAATTTATTATTATTACTGAATATGTTAGTGTTATTTTATTACTGAACGGTTTTGCACTAATACCTTCCTCCATCACTTTACCAAAACCTCAACGCGTGACCTCTCACCACGAACCGACACTTACGAAGAATAATATGGCATCTTATCTCTATTTTTATTCTTTTCATTTTTATTTTTTTATTCTATCCCGCACATATCCCATTCCAGACTTTTCTCTCTTTTTCTCTCTTTCTCCTTTTATTCTCCTCCTCCTCTCTCTTCTATCCACTCACTCACAACCCGCTTCTGTCTTTTTGATGTCTTTCTCACTCTATATATCCACGCAGACCATTTACACACTAGCTAACCACTTCTGCATGAACGCATCATTGCAAATACTGCGAATATACTGCCTGGATTTACCTGGGATTATACTGAAGTGTTTATACCTTCATGGAAGTAAGCATCAACCTTCACACCCTATGGAAAAAGATGAATTCTGAAATTTATTTTCCCGTCTCTATTCTATCTACTTTTTACTCTTTGTTCTTCTAGTTTCTTCCTTATAAACTGTGAATTTCCCTGACTAATTTAAAACACGTCTGGCGTTCTAACATACGCCTGGTGATCTGCCCACGTTTTTAGTTCGTAATGTCATGTGGGCAGTGCAATGCCTGACGATTATGCTAGGGCACTAGACTTCTTAAGGAATATTGTGTGGCATGCGTTCAGCATATGAAACTAATAGTATAGCAAACAGTGAATAAAATATTCACTGATTTTGCGAATAACTAAAATTCTGGTTCATGCAATTGGGTCACTATTAAATTGAACTATCCATGTAAATATCATACTTCATATATATATACACCTTTGACAGACAAGTTACTGTAGTTTTCGTCCTTAAGGTATGTAAAACAAAGTACAGTTTGATACGAGATGCGAAAAGAAGAAACGCACATACAATTGAAATATTTGTAGCTGGAGAGGCAATATGATAAAATGACTCATGCAGCGAGAGAATGAATTACAAAGACACACTGATAAAAACATAAATAGGGAAATATTCCTGTAAGATATCGAAATGAAGAGAAAATGTGAATGAATAATACAGAGAAATATGAAGGAAAGAAATAATGAAGTGCGTGAAGACGTCACTGACAATAACAACGATGTTTGAATGGAAGCAATAAAATAAGAGAACAAGCAATAGATACGCTGTATATACGGCTCAGAACCTCATACTTAAGTGTCTAAATGTATCGTGTTCTCATTTGTCAAAATATTGTCACTTTAAGCACATACATAAACAATGCAAAATAATACAACCACCAAATAAAATACACTACACTACATTTTAACACACTTTCCACATATTACATGGCCCTGCAGTAAACCTAGAATAGGGCGAGAAGGTCATTGAGGAAGTGACACATCACGAAGAAACGATTCCGGCAAAGCTTAACTGATTGATTGATACACTGCAAATGAATTAAAAACATCGATTGATAAATGGTTACACACTTAACTAATAGACTAATGGAAATGATGCTTGTGTACGAACGGCTATACTCCATGGACTCTGAATGCAGAAGACATGTGAAGAGAAAGGAAGGTAGTATGCTCCATTGGATGTGCAACATCAGTGCACATGTACGACACAGTGCAAATGTAATGAGAGAAAATTTGGGCATAAGAGGAATCAAATGTAGCATGCAAGAGAGAAGACAAAGTTGGTTTGGGGATGTGATGCGTATGAATGAGGATATCTGCAGAAAGCAGTTCCGACCACTGAAAGTGGATGGTACCCGTGGCAGAGGGAGACCCAGGATGACATGGGATGAAGAGGTAAGGAGTGATCTCAGGAACCTGGCCCTCACGGAAGAAATGACCATGGAGCGAGATGTCTGGTCATATGAACTTCTTGAGAAGATCCGCCCACATCTGCGAAACCGAGTTCTAGAAGCGCTGCGTAGAAAAACTCCCATACACTCTATCACAACGAACCAAACTACGTCTCTACATACCTTCTCTCCTTCACATTTCCGCTTCATGTACTACGGTTACCTCTCACTCTCCAATCTTGTCCTCTTGGCTCGGTGTCATTGTATCATTATTCTCTGCTTGCCACCGACCTGTACATTCTATCCACATGCGCTGACTCACTCTATTATTGCTATCTGCTTGCTCCTCCATGCTGGAGCACCGCCTTTAGTCGAACAAATGAAACCCAGGACTTATTCTTTATTCGCCTAGTACTTATTCTATCGGCCACTTTTGCCGAACCAGCATCGGTTGCCAAACTATGGTGGGGGAAAACAGACACACACACACACAAACACACACACATGCACAGACACACGCACACACACACACGCACATACATACACACACACACACGCACACACACACACGCACGCACGCACACACACACACACACACACACACACACACACACACACACATATATATATATATATATATATATATATATATATATATATACGACGGGATTCTTTGAGTTCCTGTCTAACAAATCCACTCAGAAGGCTTTGGTCGGCCCGAGGTTGTAGTATAAGACACTTGCACAAGGTGCCACGCTGTGGAAATGAACCCGAAAGCATGTGGTTTGTAAGCAAGCTACTTGTCACAAAGCCATATATTCCAAACGCAGATCCAGCGACGTTTGCGCAATTACTGTTTTTAAGCTAGGGAACCATAGGCAGTGAACGTGCTTTATCGGCATACTACTAAGGACATACCAGAAACGACGTATAAAACTTGAAAAACTGCATTTACTATTTCATATTACGAATTACCAACATCCAAATGGCAAAAAGAAGCATCTCACGAAAGTTAAGACATATTAGAACAACACTAAAGTAAATATATTCAGTTTCCTAATCATTTATTCACATTCCAACATAATTAATGCCCTCAACTAATAGTTAACAACACGTTTTAGAGCTTCTAACAAGACGCAAATAGACAGAAAGTGAAATTACCACTTTATCATTCGGTCTTCATATTGACAGGGATACAAATAACGTGATCAATAAACCTACCGGAAATTCGTTCCCTTCGCTTCTCACTCATCTTAGAGGCAAATTGAAAATAAATTTAAAGGAATTGCAGTTACTTCGGCTTGTACGTTAGCACACGTAAAACTAGTAAACATCCTGCTAAACAGTGCAGCAAGTAATTCTATCCTTCTTCAACATATTATGAAGATATTCACCACGATGAAATCCTCCAGTAACATCAATCACTAGTACAGTGACGACTTCGTTCACTGACTTCGTTTTAATTAATCATTTGATAAGATAGAATAATTCAAATACCTTCAGGATTTGGGCGTTTTCAATACAAGAGATACGCAGCATACTATTACTTCTGAGATCGCCGGAAATTCCTCTATTCTCTAAGATTGGCCGACTTTCACAGAAAATTAATTTAATCTCCCTGAGAAAGAATAGCGATATTTAGCAGAAGAGTAATATTTGACATAGGGATAATACTCTCAAATGCTAGCACCGATCTAGCAACTACTGTGTATAATAGACTTCTGGAGATTACTTATGGAGATTGCTTCTCTACACCACATAAGCTAGAAGCATTACCCAACGTTCCATTTTGAATACAGAGTTCGTGTCCCTGGAAACCTAAACGCACATAGTTTTCAGTTACTCAGAAAATTGATATTTCAAATATTCGCAAGATATATTCGTTTGGAGTTATCTAAGTTTGAGGCTAGATTGTACACACACATACTCACAAATACACAAACACACATGCGAACACACACACATGGATAGATAGATAGATAGATAGATAGATAGATAGATAGATAGATAGATAGATAGATAGATAGATAGATAGATAGATAGACAGACAGATAGATAGATATGTATATATTATATAATATATATATGTGTGTGAGAGACAGATAGACATACATATATATATATATATACATACACACACACACACATACACACACACACACAAACACACACACACACACACACACACACACATATATATATATATATATATATATATATATATATATATATATATATATATATATGTGTATGTATGTATGTATGTATGCATGTATGTATGTATATTTTATATGCATATACATATATATGTTCGTGTGTAAATTTATTTCGATGATTTGTTATGTGTAACAGCTCCGATATAGATTCAATGAGCATCAGTGGAATAGATAAAAAGTTTCATTTTCATATCAAAGTTAAAACCAAGCGAAATGAGTCTGGATTATGTTAGCATAAATATTGGCACGTAAGATTTAATTCAAAGTAGTAATATCAAGGGACTCACAATGAATTTCCACATTAATTTTAATCAATTCGTTTGCAATGTATGTCGTGTTTATTTTGTTAGCTTTTTCTCCTAAATTCCATTTTAAAGTATATATTTCTCTCAATACTTATAAATATAAGGTTTTGAATTGAAATATATATAAAAATCAGAGACGAACATTTTTCTTTTATAATTTTTTTATGGGAGAACATGCTGCCTTACAAATTCGTGATGATACATAATTTAGAATTAAAAGAAATATTTCGGAAGACCTCATATTTTACCGTGTATTTGTCAGTTAGTATCAACACCTAATTTTGGAAACATGTGTCTAATGTAAACAACATTAGACGAATTCATTAATATTCATATTTTACACATGAATAGGATAAGTTATTTTAACACTCTATATTCTTGCAGAGCTTTAATGAATACATGAAACTATTTTACGTGCTGAGCAAATATATGTGCTTGCAATATGTATATGGTATTCTTACAAAATGGCATATATTTATACACAAAATAATAAAAAAAAATAAAAGAATATTCATTTATGATACAAAATAAATTTAGACGTAGATATTTTTATTCATGAAGCAATACTATAAACACTGCAACACGTAAAGTAAACTTGAGTTTCTAAAAAAAGAATATATGGCAGTTTCTTTTAATACAGCGATGTCTTAATGAATTCAGAACATCTGTAAACTCACTTAATTTTGCAGAGTGATGTTCCTCTATGTTGAAATAAAAAAATTATTTGTATTTTTTTCTCATTTACTTTCTTCATTTATTGCGTCTTAGATATTTTAAATAACAGTAGTTTCAGAGTTTTTCAACCAGAAGTCAAGATTTAATTCATTTTATAAAAAGAAGAGTGTAAGCGTCCTAGAAATAGTGATTTCAAATCTTAGCACGAGGACAGAAATATGGGGAAGGAGTTAATCGGTTACATCGCCCCTAGTGCTAAACTGTACTTATCTTATATCAACCCCCAGAAGAATAAAAGGCAGAGTAGCAGAACATATAGACAGACAAAATGACGCTAAGCATTTTACCCAGAATGTTAACGATTCTGCTGGCTCGCCCCCTCGATCGTGCTAGAAATATCAAATCTTCCTGCGCTAATTTTAAATATTTAATCATATTGAGGGCAATAGAATTTTCTAGTAAAGGAAAAATACAATGAGAATGAAAGCCTGTTACCTTGTTCCATTTATAGTAAAGGTGTTATTGCATTCTACTTCAAACTCGCAATATAACTATGGTCCCCAGCAACTATCTTCTTCAATGCCACATCACGATTCTTGTCACAAGAACGACAACTCAAGCTCCTAGAACTAGCATCAAATTTTTACATCAAGTTCTGCCTGCATTATAACAGAATATGCAAATGTTTTGTAGTTCAATGCAGCAGTGCTCGATTAGGATTGACCTGGGTCTAAACAACGTTAACAACTTATGAGGTTTAATTTAAAGATCATGTCTGCTTGAGTGACGAATGATATTTCATTACATTAAACATCTTTTACTTTAGCGTTCACCTCCTGGTTTGCATAGTTTCAGACTTATAATGAAAGAAAATTTAACTCAAATGGTGGAAACAAAAAACAGGATCATGTTAGCTTACCGTAATAATAAATATAGCAATACGATTATTCTTGAGTTTTAATATCTATTAGTTTTAATATCTATTAGTTTTAATATCTATTTCAATGTTATTTCATCTTCTGTAAAACTACATGAAGTGAGTGGATTTAAAACTTTGTGTAGCCTTTTATTAGATTTTAGAGGATTTTAATATTTAGCATTTCATTAATTATTTTTTGTCAGTCATTTTCATTTGGTTTATAACTGAGTTAGTGACGAAATGAGTTATTCCTAATTTAAATCCTTTGTAGTTTCCTTTTTCAATAGTATGGTCATTATATGCGTCCGGTCCAGGGAGCTTTTCCTCTTATTGTTCTTTATATCTGTGATTATTTTTCCTGCATCCAATTAACACTTAGTACCAATTCAGCTCTGAGTGAGTATATATATGGCAACTGAATTCTAGCCATAGGCAATCATTTTGTATATCCCTGATTATGTCGGTTTGTACTTTATTTTTCTTCAATTGATTTTCCAACGATAGAGTCTAATGTGTAGTAGTTACCAATAACCCATCGAGTTGCCTCATAGAGCATCTCTTCTTAGCAAGCATGCCTTATTAAGCATTTGATAGATTTTTATGTATTTTGTTGAGGATTTATACATATAATGATTGTTAGAATCTTATTTTTGTTTCTTTCAACTCATGTCAATGCTTTTAACATTATGATGTTCAACATGAAGTAAAATAATTCCATTCAACTATGCATGTGACAAGTGGTATGCATTCTTTAATGGATGTGATTAAGAAGAATTTTGGCCATGCGCTATATAATTACATACATTTCAAGATACTAATGATAAACTTTATCGGAAAAGTAGTTGCTCGCAAATAGTAAACGTCAAAATGAAAGTTTTAAAAAAGAAAATCGACGGAGAAAATTTTCAACGAAAAGAAAAGCAAACATACCTCGTAGTCGCATAATAATTTAATTAGAAAAAACAAACTTGCATTATTTAATGATGTTCTAAAAACAACGAAGTTCTCTATGTACGGACAGTTATATGGCATACATTAATATAAACCCATATATTATTATAAACCCAGCTTTTTTCTGCAGTCAATGTTGTCGAATCACAATAATCAGCAGCTATACATACATAATATAAAATACGTGTCACTGTTTCATACGTGGATATTTCGTGAATCTAAAACTACGGAGCTGTAGGGAAGGGTTGTAGTTTCGTTTGGAATATGGTGGGGAAATGAACAGTGGAGTTTGTTTTCTACAAGATAATGTTAACTATATATATCGATTATTTCATTTGTAACCATTAATAATCATTAATGTTCTTATGAACTTCCAGCAGATTTCGGCATTTTTCTAAATGGTAACGAAATAAAAAGATTTGTAGGAGCATAGTTTTTGGGGTTTTTTTTAATACAAAATATTACGACGCACGCACTATAAACAGTGTTCCGATCCTATACTATGACAGACATGATTTTGGGCCTTCGTATGGATAAAACAATGTTTAGTTCGTATTCGAAATATCATTATGATAATTCACATTAACTTAGACGTGGTCCAATGTTTTGAAGAAACCGTTATTCTGAACAAGAGTGTTTACCTTTCCTCTGCGATGGATGGCTGAAAAATATCACTAAATATGTATTATTAGGATGTTACGACGTATCTTGGCACTTGCGATACTATTCTCAGCATAATTACATTATTTTTTAATATTCATTATTTCTAATGACATATCAGGATATTTTAAAATAACAGATAAATTTCATTAAGAATGAAAGTGCAATAGTTTCGTCTACTTGTTATTCCCAATTGGCAATTGAACACGTTCAAACAATCTGACTTCTTCAGTTCCTCTATATTGAATCGTCTGTGATTGGCTTCAAATATTATTAGAAGAGCGTAATATAAAAAATATTATTACTCTTTATTATGAATTTATTTTCATGACACATTAATATAATAATAAAGTGTGATAGTTTCCACATTAACAATAATAAATAACATTTAATCAATATTCAACATTGTAAGAATACGAATTATGACAACTGAGTAAAATATTTTACAGCCTGTTATACCAAAGTAAATGGCTGACAGCAATTACACTTCTTTCTATCAATATTCAATACCTTACTGTCTCGCTGCGTCTTATACACATTGGCAAAACATTGGGGTTTCTGTTTATACGCATCCATATAAAACTATTAATATGCAGCTGAGTGTCTTATCGATAAGCAGTGAAGTATTTCTGCTCTGTTAAATAACAACCTGGTTCCTATTATTTTTAAGCATACATTCCTATGAAGGTAATGTATGTTCAAGTAATCCTATCAAATTTCATTCTTCGATAACAATAGATGGAAGGAGAATCACACCGAGACGTAAGATATTTTTTTATCTTTTACTTGTTTCAGTAATTTGACTGCGGCCATGTTGGGGCACCACTTTGAAGAGCTTTAGTCGACCGAATCGACCCCAGAACTTATTTTGTAAAGCCTGTTACTTACTATATCGATCGCTTTGGCGAACAGCTAGGTTACGGGGACGATCCACAAGAACTGATAGGGGAAAACACAGGCAAACGGTAAACACTCATAGATATATATATATACGATGGGATTCTTTCAGTTTCCCTCTACCATATCCACTCACAATGTTTTGGTCGGCCCGAGAATATATCGGAAGACACTCTCTGAATGTGCTAGGCTTTTAAAATACCGAGAGTGTGACCAAAACCGTATCGCGGAGATTAGCCCTTCTTTTCAGGAGAATAGTTTTATTGATTATGATCCGCAGTTAATGTCATACAAGGACACCAGTATTTGCTCACTCCCGTATCATTCTTTTATCCCAAGGGGGTAGAAAATCGATAGATATAGGTTGCAGAAACCAAAGACACAAGGCTTGAATCTTCTTTTCTTTTATTACTAACCCTCTAGATCCCTCTTTTCTGTATAGACTAACTACAAATGGAGTAAACTGAAAATTTCAAACTGAAAATAACTCAACACCATCAGTCCGATATTAACGTCACACGTTTTCGGAGAATATTCTAAAATATTTTTTCTACTCTAGGCACAAGGCCCAAAATTTTTTGATGAGGTGGCCAGTCGATTAGATCGATTCCAGTACGTAACTGGTACTTAATTTATCGACCCATAAAGGATGAAAGCAAAGTCTACCTCGGCGGCATTTGAACTCATAACGTAAACACAGACGAAATACCGCGAAGCATTTCGTCTGGCGTGCTAACGTTTCTGCCAGTTCGCCGCGTTGAATATTCTAAAATATTGTCACTGTCGGTAGCACTGAGATGTTTCACTATAATATGACGTGATGTTTAAGACAATGCAGAGATTTATCAATTTTAAGCTATTTATGCGCGTATTTGTGTGTGCATGGCTTGGTGTTTAATAGTGTATGTGTATGTGTATGTGCGTGTGCAGTAAGCTTAATGATTAGACTAATTCGACTTCGCCTATCTGTGTTTCCATTGCATTTATATTGTTTTGATGTAAAATCTGGACGATATACTCATCGATTCTTTAAAAGTATTCTCATCCACAAGGCATTGTGTACGCAGTCGTCACGTTTAATCGGTTTCCCAGAAAGTAAAGCAGCATTTAAATACATTGAAGTCGTTCATGTCAATACTACCCTACAAGAAGCCGAATCAAATATGCAACTCATAAGAAAACTAAAATATACACTTCTTACAAAATTTGATACCAGCCCAGCATTTTCGTGAGAGAGAATAACACGATTATACCGACTTCAGTGCTCCCTTGGTTCTTATTTTATCGCCCCGAAAGGAGAAAAGGCGGTATTTGCTTCGGCGGAATTTGAACTCAGAACACAACGACGGACGAAATGCTGCTAAGTATTTTGCCCGGCGTACTAATGATCTTACCAGGTTGCCCCCTTAAATCAATTATATATAATATCTGTTTGACTATTATTATTATTATTATTATTGTTGTTGTTGTTGTTGTTGTTGTTTGATGAAAACTCTCAGCTTATTTTGCTAGGTATGATGGAAAGTCTCAGCTGTCCACAGCCCGCAGACTAAGGTAACACTTATTTGAAGGTCGTGCTTCAACAACCATGCGAAGAGTTCTTGCAGTTCTAAGCAATACTGATTTCTGTAGGCGTTCCAGCTCTACATTTGTACCGATCTTTTAAATCCATAATGCTAGTTAAGTGCTGATACATCCAAATGCGCCATTTACTATTGGTATCACGTCTGCTCTCTTCATTGACGACAAACTTCGTACTTCCAACTTCAAATCGTCGTAGTACAGTCTTTCTTCTTTCTCTTTAATTCTGTTGTCACCAGGGCATCCTATGTCGATTATCGTACATGTTCTTTCTCTTTTTTTATTATTCACCACAAGATCCGGTTTCCGATGTCTGATCAGGTGATCGCACTAAATCATCGCATCTCACAGGATTTTGCAATTTTCATTTTCGGTGACTCCTTCTGGGATTTGGTCGTGCCATGTCCTTCTTATTTGTAGGGCGTGATTCCACAGAGTTCCCAATGGATCATTCTTACCACATTGTCATGATGTGAGGTTTTTCGTAGTCGCATTGTGACAGTTAGACGCATTCGCTAATGATTGGCAGAATCGTGAGCACGCCGGGTAAAATACTAATCCGCATGTTGTCTGTCTTTACGTTCTGAGTTCAAATTCTGCTGAAGACGACTTTGCCTTTCATCCTTTCAGGGTCGATAACACAATACCACTTGAACTCTAGGGTGGATGTAATCTAATTACCCGCTCCCTGATATTGCAATCCTTGTGCCAAAATTTTCAAATCATTTGCAGTAGTAGTAGTAGTACTAGTAGTAGTAGTAGTAGTAGTAGTAGTAGTAGTAGTAGTAGTAATAGCAGCAGCAGCAGCAGCAGCAGCAGTGTTTCTGCTTTTGTTGATAAACATGCATGAATTTTATACATAAAAACGTTTTCACTTGTTTGTCTTTAGTTTTGCATGTACATTAGCCTTGACCTATATGGACCAAACTGGAATTAATCGCGAACACTGAACACAAATCCAATAATTAATGTTCCATTCTGTTTTCACATTAAAATGTATTTTTCTTTCATTTATTTTCAAACTAATTTACTTCCAGCTGGTTTCCTACCAAAATTCTCATTGTAATATTGCATTTTTCCTCGGCAGAATAAATTAATTTTATCGCAAAATTCCAGTCGTTTTCAAGGCAGTTGTAGCTCCATCAACTGGGAATCGTATGAATATGAAGGCTATCACAATTCTTAATGTTATACATCCGTAAAGCGCACCACTTCGATAAATCAAGTCATTTTATTTGAATTTAGATAATAGTTTTCTCCAATTTCATTTCGTATTTCTCGTTCTGAATCCACAGTCTGTCTATCTATATATCTGTTTATTTATCTATGTATCTGGCTGGCTGGTTGTCTGTCTACATATCTATCTTTCTATCTACACATCTATCTATTTAATAACTCTCTTCCTTTCATTCTTTCTTTTATGCTATCATTCTTATCATTAATATTTCCTATCTTCAAATATAGAGAAACGTTCGGAAATGGACAGAGGAACAGAATATTCTTATCGAAACAAAGTTTTCGGTATCTTTATGCATATGATAGCTGAGTTGATAAGTTTCGGGATAATATGAACCAAGGGTTTTTGAGATCACAACAGGCTGTTTATCACACCCAGGCCTACAGGAGTTATTTTAATCTTACATACACACGCATCACACACACACACACACACACACATACACACACACACACAAACACACGAGCACACACACGGGCATTTGCATACATGCTCTTAGGAAAGCATTTACATATGTGCATATCTATAAGTACTATGTTAGAAAATGAGTGTGAGTTGCATTATAAAGCCGACAAAAACCCGTCAAAACACAGCAGACCTCTCCTGAAATCAAAGCAGAGGGAGATAATGTCATCTGGTATGTTTTAATGACAAGCATTTTCTCAAATCTTAAGAACTAAATGTCTTAGCAACTACCAAAAATTAAATAGCATCTCACTGAAGCCATGCAGCATTGAGTCGTCGATTTCTATTTAAGAGATATTCTCTTCTAAGAAAGATCCAAATTGCTTTGACAAATTTAGGATAGCACAAAAATATCATCTGCAATGTTTTTTTTTTTTAATGTAAGATCTTGTAAGTAGCTCCTGAGTAAGAATGTTTAACAGCATTAAGATTAGCAGCAAATTTGGTGGGGGTGGGGATCAAGAATATGCAGCTTATAAGGCGAGTCCACATTGAACGGTTTTTCTACGTTCTATACTGATTTAGAGACTATTGAACTTTATAGATTTAGTATAAAATCCAAGTATATATACAATGAAGGGGGATAAATTTTTGATATGAGGTATAGTGGTTTTTACTAGCATAAACTGGTAAATTAAAAGTTAATTATGTTTGTGTTAGATAATATTTACGATTCATTTGTGGCTAAATTGCCGAGACATATTAGGCGCATTACAATGGGGAGTCATTGTAGATCTTTGATAGTTTGATTATTCGTAGCATTTTTTTGTTTATGTGTATGTATGTAGAGATTGCTGAGTGTAGGGAAATTTTCATCTGTGTTTATACAATAATATGCATGTAAGGATTCTCTTGTGCGCGCATATCTTAATAGCATTCACCATGAATGCATCTTGTAATGTCGGTAATGACTTATTAAAAGTTATGTATATATTTTTATCTTTTTCCCCATCTGTACCTACTCGCTTTGAATATCTTCATTTGACACACAAAATCTACAATTCCCGAATTTGGTAAACAAATATATTATACACCACTGGTATCTGATTGCATAAATAAACAAATTTTAAAATAGTGACGACAAACGTGATTCCGAAATATATACATTATATAACATGACTTCATAATAATGCTTTATTATTAAAAAAAACAATAAAAACCAACTTGAAAATAAGGGTGCATTTTTCTCGGAATATAATTGCTGATGTTGATTCAATCAATTGAATATATCTTTTTTTTTATTTACTGCAGGATTTCTACTCGTGACAAAACAGCGAAAGCAATACTTTTCGAGTAGTTATTATTCGTACATTCCTTCCAATTCCATTTTTTGTTCTAATATTTCTACCATTCAGATGTAACCTGCATGTTTGATAATTCATAACCTTTGAGATGGTACGCCAGGTGACGGCTGAATATAAAATATGTAGTTAGAGATTTAATAGAGGAAACAGCGAGCTACTACTTGATGGGATTTCGATTTCCAGCGGGTTAAAATAAAAATAACTCCGATCTTTTACTTGAATAAAAGAATTACATTCGACGCCGGTGAGCAGGTGTTGTGTCATCTTAATAAGAGTTTTTGATCTGGAAACATTATTGCATTCAGCAATATGTTTATCCATTGGATTCCATGATAAATAAACTTGTGCTAAAGCAACCTGGTTTCAGTAATGCATAATTGATAAGGGAAACAGATCAGCGTATTAAATAGAAAAAAATGTGAAACGTAAAATGATAAAAGAGAGACAATATTAGGAAGTCCATTTACGTGATAGGAAAATACATATGTGTAACGGTATATTTGTATGTGAACTGCTTTCTTTTGCTTTGCTTCCATCTTTTTTACTCTCCATTTGTTTCCCTCCGTCTTTTTCTTCCCTTTGCTGTTTCTTTTATTTGCTTTACCATATTTTTTTGTACACCACAAAATCTTATGACTAGAAAACTATCTATCTATACATATGCACATATATACATATATACATATATATATATATATATATATATATATATATATATATATATATATATATATATATATATATATATATATATATATATATATATATATATAGTCCAAACAAAGAAGAACAAACAAGAAAACAATAGTGCGAGGACGTGTTACAAGTAATGTATTTTCAGACATTCAAGAAAGACAGGAAAGTGAATTTAACGTTTCAAGCCAAGGTCTTCTTCAGAAATAGAATTCCAAAGGAAGGGAGGACGGAGGAAGAAAATTGCCAACGATGCATACGCGGTTACATTTAGTCTATATATATATATATATATACATACACACAAACCGTGAATAATGTTGTCCACTGTGGCCTCCCTATGCAAAATATAAAATTTTATGAAAACTGAAGCACTCCAGAACTGATGCCTTGTTGAGAGAGGAAATTCTCCCAATGATAATTTATAAAAATGTGTCACAAATTATGAAGGTATTTAAAAGACTGAGTGAAAATAATAAGAGGTGAATGCCTAAAGAAAATCTAGGAATAACCTAATCTAGGGACATACCAAAGCGAAATCAGGTAGCACTAGATAGGTGTTATTTACAGTGGGTTCAGAAATAGCTACAGGTTTGGTTCATATAGTACAATTTGATTTAGATGAGAAGAGCTTACGAAAAACTAGAAACAAACTAAATCTTGGACATACACAAAATATGAAGCGGTGAATGCAAATATTAATGTAAGTAGATATGCGTTTAAAGAGAGAGTGGGTGATATAGAAGAATTATAAAAGGTATTATTTTGCTTACTAAGAGATACGTAAAAGTACATTGTAATTATATTATCTATATATAAGTGGAGAAAGGACCAAATAGGAAAATCAATGGAAAACGAAGAGTCAAGGGGAGGTAATTAATAAATATAAATGAGCAAAGCAAATAAGTAAATTGGGAACCATGGACTAGTCAGTGAAGTCAGCTGACTTCCCCTAACTACTTCCATACAAATTAACTCAAATGAATCCCAGATAAGCCTAACAAAGATCGAATGTTTAGATCCAAGATATTTCATTGCTATCGAGTTTCCAGTGTGCAACTGTGATTTGTACTTCCTCCAATTATTTGAATATTCCGAGTTGTGTTTTTGAAAAGCAGGAGAAAAGTTGAAAACTATTCAAATTGCACATGCATTTTCAAAAGTAATTTTTCAGAGTAAATCAATTCAGCCGCCACTCTAGAAATAGTATTTGGCTGTTGGACGTATAAGAGGAATTCAAATGCACTTCTTGCTGATGTCATATTTGTGTTATACATTCACTTGAATAGTTTCCGTTATCTCGATTGACTGATGGTTACAATGGTTAAAACGAAAACAGATCCGGCAGAAGAGAAATGACAGGAAAGCAACAAATTCCATCAACCTTTACATAAAGAATGTGGATTTTCTACAAGTTTTCATGCACAATCCCAATTCCGTTGAGAGAAGTCGAATCGGCCATAAGGTATATCAGTATAGGGAATAACTGGATCGTTGAAAAAGAAATAACACATTCCTAACATCGCTCCAACGTTACTATAGCGATGTTGTCATAGTAATGCACATCAAAATTGATTATCAGCTTGCATTCTTCCTCTATGAACGGATAGGTTTCTATATGCAACACTATATGCATACATATATACATAAATACATACATGCATACATACATACATACATACATACATATAAACATAGAACAGTATATATACTACGATATATGTATATATATATATATATGTATATATAGAAAGAATGAGAAACCCAAACGAATATTTTTTTACACATATATATATATCTGTATGCGCGCGTGCGTGTGCGTGTGTGCGTGTGTGTGTGTGTGTGCGTGTGTGTGTGTGTAAGTTATTGACAAACTTTGAAGCGATGAGTGAGTTGATATTTATAGAAAAGGAAGTAAATCTAGTACGCAGAATAGTTGTGAATAGCGTAGAAGAATGGGCAAAATCCCTTAAAAGACGGAAGAAAGTGGCCATTAAGTTAAGAGATCCCTGATAACAAATACCGCTTTCATATCCCTAAATGATAGGTTTTGGTATGCGATAATTTTTTTTTTTAAGAAACTTAGAATACTGGCTGAATACTTTGTACTATTAAGGTAAGCAACACCTGACAAAAAATGTCTAACACAACGTTAAATAGTAGCTTTTGGAATTTGAGAAGTACAGAGTTCCATTTTCAGTTGCAGGTTCCTGACCTCTTTTGCAACATGGATCATAAACTTGCTAGCGAAGGAATCCTCGAATCTGGGAACGAAGGCGAAATTCTATCAGTTAGTATTAGATAACGTTGTATACAATATGGTGTATTTTTTTAAAAAATAGGTATTAGCGCAGGTCACATTCAGTCGTCACACACACATTCTCATTCATTCATTCATTCATACGCAAAATGTGCTATCATTTCTTATTTCTTTATTGCCCACAAAGGGCTAAATATAGAGGGGACAAACAAGGACAGATAAAGGGATTTAGTCGATTACATCTTCCCCATTGCGTAACTGGTACTTAATTTATCGACCCCGACAGGATGAAAGGCAAAGTTGAACTCGGCGGAATTTGAACTCAGAACGTAGCGGCAGACGAAATACTGCTAAGCATTACGCCCGGCGTACTAAGTTTCTGCCAGCTCGCCGCCTTTCTAATTCCATATATTAAGTATATGATTAGTGTTGTGCCAGTATACAACTCTCTTAACCCTAGATGTCTCCAAAATAATCAAGTTCACTGGTCTCGGAGAGTAAGCATTATCACTTTCTCCAAGATAATGGTTAAGAAATAAAATTGGTATTAATGAACTCATCACATAAAACACCACACATTGTATAAATTGTATAAAGTTATATTTTCTCAAGTCAACAATTTTTGCCTGTTGTTGACGAGAGGAAGAGAGAAGACAAAAAATAAATCTTCCAAAGCATAGAACACGTTAAAAATATTTGAAAACACGCCGAAAATACAAAACATTTGAGAAGAGTTATCTGGTTTATCTATTTTGAAGCATTCACTTATACCCACAAGTAATTCAAATAATTTTTGTTACAAACTTTGGACGTCTTCTCGATTTCAGAAGAAAAAAAAATTCAAATAGACTTTCCCGAATTAACAAAGATGGAAGTAAAAACGAATATGAACACTAGATCTTAGTGACCACTACTTTGCGTGGCTGAGTATTCCATGGTCATCTTTACCTTAAATGTAAATCTCATGCTACCCCAGGATGATAGTTTCATAAAGCTGGATCACTGATTCGCAGATGCAACACACAGATTTGGCTTGTACACAGTTTTTGTCAGTCAGCTTTCACTGGCAATATATAGGTCAACCAGTTGGTCTAGAAAATAACACGAGGCGCGTCAAGCGATGAGATCGAACCCGGAAGATCGTGATGAGGAGGCGGATTTCTTAACCATTCGAACATACAGCATTTGTGCGTGTGTGTGTGTGTGTATCCAGATATGCATATATCCACATTCATATCTCTCTACACATATATGTAGAGAGAGAGCGTCTGTGAATACATGAATCCAATGTCCATGGATAGACACAAAGAACTATACTGTAATAAGCTCAGGAATACCGACTATACATTATTTATATTATTCAAAATTGATGGATATTTGTCCTCATCTTGTTTGTTGTGTTAACTACAGATGAGGACAAATATCCGTCAATTGTAAACAATGTAAATAATGTACATAATTTCTCATCTCTTAAGTATGATGTTAAAAAACATGTCATTTATGAAAACGCCCGCAGCGATTACTTAATTTATAAATTGCATCCAAGGAGTATTATCATTATTACCATATTTATCCTACATTATATCGGCATGCCTCGGTGCAACACGTTTCCCACAAACGAACATACGTGTGTGTTTGATTTGTTTATCGCAATCTGTCTATATATATCTATATATATATATATATATAGATATATATACATACACACACACATACACACACACACACACACACACACACACACATATATATATATATATATATATATATATATATATATATATATTTCATACATACACACATGCATGTGTCTGTGTGTTTTTCTTGTTACGCATTATGTACACCAATATGAGCTTTAACTGCTAACATTGTATGTGTCTTCAGCTCTTCATAACTGCCTGCTTTTAATATTGACCTTCCTTCATTTTCAATCCTTCAATGTGTATGAAATGAAACGAAATTCAGATTTCGTCACTTTAATCCATTCGACATCATTCTGAATTCATCTGACATCAATCAATACGCACATAAATTTAACAATGTAGCCTTCACACGTCCATATAATTAAAACAAATCAAAGAAAGGACAATTTTCACACTAAGAACTCGTGTAAATTATGATTACATTTGTTTGATTTGCTGATTATAATCGTAAAATATCGATAGAAAGTAATTAAGCAAATTTAGAACTGACAGACTAGTGTGCAAGGTTCCAGATGCAGATGTAGTTTGTTGATTTCATTGGATGCAGTCCTATTTCATATCGATTTTAAATTCATAGATTTATATTTCATTCTCCTCTGAGATTTCTTAATATAAAATTGAGATATTACTATCTTTACGAAGGTGTTCATCTTTCAATACATCATCTCTATTTCGAGACGAATACGCTATAACAGTAGCATTGAAGAAAATTCGGTCAGTCCTCAATATAGATGCACACACACACACACATGCATTTATATATATATATATATATATATATATATATATATATATATATATATATATATATATATATATATATATATATATGTATATATATATATATATATATATGTATATATACATACATATACACACACATATATATATATATATATATATATCATTTATTATTTTGTATATATATATATATGTATATATGTATATATATATATATATATATATATATATATATATATATATATATATATATATATATATATATATATATATATATATATTTACATACATATATATATATACATACATATATATATATATATACATACATACATAGATAGACAGATAGATAGATAGATAGATAGATAGATAGATAGATAGATAGATAGATAGATAGATAGATAGATAGATAGATAGATAGATAGATAGATGTGCGCGTGTGTATAAATATATATATATATATAAAGACAACATACAAATAGATTTTAAAATTTTCGGCGGCTGTTTCGGTAGAATTTTATTGATGTATTCATACGTTACATCATAATATATAATATTCGATCATCATGGAATTTTTTGTAGACAGGTACCAAACAGCTGAGATAATATATCAGACATGACGTATTCGACCAACATTGTTGGGTTAGTGACATTTTGAAAATAACATTCGAATTCTTAGAACATTATTCGCATTTATAGAGAAATTGGAAGTGGATTTTTCGAACATGCCGCAAGCAAATATATGAAAAGCATATATAATTTCAAAACGCTTATCTAAATTAGTTTATGGATAATATTTGCTTCACTATCGTAAAAGAATCACAGACATTCTGCTGACATGAGTTACTCTTAACGTAATTAAAATTAAGCAGATAACTTGTTAAGTAAGAAAAAAGAAAACAAAGCTTTGGACAGGAGAAAGTGATAACCGTCACCACCCGTTTTACGTCTCTCCATACAATATAAGTGCCATAGGTATATACGAATAACCATAACGCTCCAACACACGCATGCAGTCACACACACACACGCACACACACACACACATGTAGATATGTGTATAATTTTATTATTTCCTGTCAACAAGGCTACCAATTGTTTTATGTAGGAACGGATCTATTTACAATTTTTAAGCCTGCCACATCGTATCTTTGGATTTTGTCTCCATTTTCAATAAGAATAAAGGACGTTACACGAGACTATACAACAGTTTGGAATAAATAAATAGATCGTAAGAGGTAAACAAAATTTTAATTGTATTCCTTGCATTAGTTCTGGAATTTTTGTGAGGCATTTTATGTAAATATATTTATATACTCATATAACACATGCTTATGCACATACATCCAGACACACGCACACAGTCATGTGGCATGCACGCAAAAATATATATGCAAATGCATACTCACATATGTATATACATCTATACATTCACAAGTATACATACATAGGTTTATATAAACAAATACACAAAAAAACATACATAGAGAAATAAAATACAAAAAGACATAAAGATTGCGGAGACAAATGACAGAATGTCATACACTATTATCAAATACTATGAAGCAAGCAAATGTAGCGAGAGTACATAACGATGGGGCAGATGACATACTGTGACATACTCAATTTTATCTAGTTACTTAAACGACATGGATAGAACATGTTGTTTGAACGAAAGATGTCTGCATTCAAAAAATTATTTTGTATGGAGAACAGGCCGAGGGATAACGCAGTAAGCAAAGACTCGTCCTTAGATACAAAGATAAGTAGAAGTAATCACAAACGTCTCAAAAGCTTAATTTGACGTATTGGAAAAAAAAGTCATTTTCTAGATCGAGCTGTAAAATGTGTCATGATGCGTCCAAACAATTTTAGTTGAAGAAACACTACAATAAAAGAATTATATCCTGCAACCAACAGACACATTTGACGCCGAGATATTGTGATAACAAGGAATACTCATGTTGATCAATAAACTAATTTTATAGTTTTGTCCTTCCACAAAAAACATCCTGTTCATTAGCATTGATGGTTGCATCTGTGTGCACTGGAAAGTGTCAAAGAATCGTTACACTTACTCCCTCAGTTACAACCTCAAAATGGTGTTTATACCACTTGCCGATAATATTGATTTAATAATACTGACATATCAACCAGTGTAGATATAGCCAACTGTATCATGTCTTGATTTATACTCTACTGGTACTAAAACTTTACATTCAGAGATTGGTGGTCTCCTGTTTCAATCTCATCATTGCAAAATCGGCCCTTGGGTTGTACTCCACTTTTCATTACATTCGCTTGGTAGTTTCCGGTCAATGAGCCTTGATCTTGAAAAGCTAAGATGAAGCCTTCACTCTCCGCCTTAAGCCCTATGCTCCGTAGCCACTGATGATGTGTTTCATGGCAACATCAGTTTGTTTGCTACGAACTGTATATCAGCCGAAACAAGACGAGGACAAATATCCGTCAAATTCCATCACTGTCCTCCTGGTTACGCATTCTCATACAATTTGTATTCAATAACTACTGAAATATTTGGCAATCCAGTGTATGACCTCCTAAAACGCTGTCATTTTCCTATGCGTCCTTTGTATAGCATTATATTATATTATTTCATATCTTCATATTCTATGTAAGTGTATATAAATGTGTGTGTGTGTGTGTCTATACGTGTTTATGCGCGTGTACACGCACAAGCACGCACGTATATGTGTCTGTTTGAATGTATATATATATATATATATATATATATATATATATATATATATATATATACATATAATGAAAATTTACAAAAGAAAAGACGAAGACGGTTATGTAAACAACAAACACATGTATTAGTTTAACGCTCTTGTGTTAAGTCTCTTGAGTTTCGAGCCTACACTCTTCGACAGAAAGGAACAGAGAAATAAGCATGGAGAGAAAAAAATAAAAAATGGTTTAATGGCTAGCGATCTATCATGGAACAAGTGCGGATTCAAAGAAACGACAATAGGAAAAGCAGAAAGTACAAAAAGTTTAGATAAGTTCAAAAGGTTCAAACATTGTCGTGTATTGGAGCGATTTCTCGTCAAAGGAAGAGAGCAGTGTAATCCATGGGTAGGAGAGGTGATATATATATGTATATATATATATATATATATATAAATTCGAATGTTATTTTCAAGGTACCACTTATCACATAATACTCCGTTTGATTCATCACGATGGGTGTATTATCTCACTCATAGATACCTGTTTAAATTATTACATGAAGATGGTGCATTTGGCATTGTGACGTAATCCATAAATACATTAATAAAATTCTACCGAAACAGATTTAGATTTTAAATCTCATTTCTGTTCCCCTTTTATACCTACGCTACTACTAGGACACACGCTGAGTAGAATCTACAGTTTAAGTTTGTTACTTATAGATCTACAGTATCCTGCCAGCACTTGATACATTCTTTGTTTGTTTACTTCAGTGTGAACCTTATGTTATTGCCATTTATGGCGTCCAACTTGTTGATGTGGCTAAATTATATTGAGTTCTATGAATAATTAATACTTATGTGTGTGTGTTAGAGAGTGTTTGTGTTTGTGTGTCTGTGTGTGCGTTTTTGAGTTTGAATGTTTGTGTATGTGTGTGCTTGTGTGTGTGTGTATGTGTGAGTGCGTTTGTGTGTTTGTGTATATCTTTTAAAATTTATTGCTTCATAACGATATTTCACAGAAGATTTTTGAAAATGTTTTCTTTTCCCTACATCCAAATTGTTGTTTGCATAAAGTCGTCTTACAATTGTTTACAACCAGTTTCAAATATAACTGAATGTACAGTCAATTCGACATCTATGATGTTAAGAAACTGTGGAACATATGTTTCCCTGTAGGCATAACTCACAGCTAATTCAATAATGGATACTTTGCTTGTTTACTTCCTTCCTCTATGTCTCAGAGAGAAATGGCGTATTTACAATATACATCATACTAGATTTCCATTTATCATGAACAATATCTCTAACGACGACATATAAAATTATATGAACTTATTTGATTTGTTGAAAACTATTTCCGACTTGTTTGCTCTTAGCATTTTCTGAATTTTTTTTTTATGATTTCAATATTTATGTTTAAATGTTTTTTTTTTCTTGTTGAATTTTGAGTATTTTCTGGAGTGATTTAACAAGGACTAGTATTAGGTTTTCATGTCGTCGTATTTTATTTATTTCGAACAGGATGAGCAATGATCAGAACAGTTTAAGTCTCATGATGGACAGAGTTAGTGAATTTACAACATCCGATATTATTGGAAAATCTACTTTGTGTTGAACATATCCCATGTAACAACGTTCTGAAGAATTAAAGGAGATGGTAGAAGCAATAAACACGACACTCTGACCATGTTGCAAATGTTTATTAGGTTTTCTTTAAGAACTCTAATATCGGTGAACGTGCACGTTTTAGGGGTTATATTTCCAATTTCAGACAAGAAGATATTTTAGTGACATGGATCTTTAAAGAAATTGAAAATACATCTACCCACTAGTTATATCGAATTTATGATGCTGAATGTATAAGAACGTGACGTGAACGACGGAGCGTATGAGTTGTGTGTTGATTTGTAGGAAATAGCATACGAATAGCACTAAACGAATACATTCGACGATGTTTTCCTGGATATTCTATAATTGAAACATTAAATGGAACGGGTGCAGTTGGGACGGCATTAATTACAGGTCCCAACGATCACAACTGATCTACAACTGAATATCAACAATAGTATAACTCGTTTTGCACTTATGTATCCGTTCCTGTAGAAAATCATCCAGTTTGAACTAGAAGCCTTCGTATATAACAACATACCTCCAAATGAACAATGGTATTGAAACTGCCATAGCGTTAATGAGATGAAGATGACAAAATAATGGCATGAGCAAACAATATTCAAAAGTTGTCTTATCAGACGTTCAAATGTTAATGCCAGTAATTATTGAATATCTAACTTTATTTTGTCTTAATGGTGCATATACGGTTTCTTTTTGCATATCTTTCTTTCGGCAGAGTTGTGAAATTAATATATTTTCTCCAAATTTCGGAAGAAAATTAGATATCATTTTTGATTAAATTTAAAATGTAAAAATGAATGCGAAAACCTAAAAATAAAATAAAAAAATGTGCATTGTTGTTTTCTGTTGATTTTCCTTGCACCTGTATAAAATTATAAGAACGTTACATGAATTATATTCACTAAATTTGTTTTAACTTTTACGTCAATTTCTATGTGTTAAATAAAACCTTAATTTGCAAATTAAATCTTGTGATCAAAATATAATTACTCAAATTGTTACAAAACTATAAAGAAAAACGATTATGAAAACAAGGAACATGGCTAATATCACGATTACAACAACTACTACTACTACTACTACTACTACTACTACTAGTGCTACTACTACTACTACTACTACTAATAATAATAATAATAATAATAATAATAATAATAATAATAATAATAATAATAATAATAATAATAATAATAATGACTTTTAACAATAATTACTTAGAAAATATTAAGTAGCAGAAAAGCATAAATATTAATATAAATTATTTTTAATATCATCGTTTAAAATATATTCTGTTTTATATTATTAATATTAATATGAAATATTTTTCTTCAGCAATTTCACAACTAACTAAAGATTAATTATAATATTAATTTGTAAGATTTTTTAAAGAATACTATATTTTAAATATGACAACTATCAGATTTTTCCTCTTAGCTAAGTAAACAAAGAAATCTCATCAAAACTTAATTGACCATAAATCAATTATCACATGGAAATAACGGCTCTCCATGGACCAATCAGAAGTACATGATAAATCGAAGGGTTGGAATCACATGGACGCAAAATGGCGAAAATATTCTAATGAGAGGTTTTAATGATTCCTAGGGAAAATAAACGATACAATATTTGAGATGATATATTAGATTTTGTCGAGAAACAACACATTTCGATGTTTTAAATACGTGGTTTAGCTCAGGAATCGATAATTATTTAGCATCATTTAAAATGTTCTTAACAAAAGTATTGTTAATATACCAGTTATCATGAGCTAAACTTAAAGCAGTTGAATGTATGTATACACACATTCATACATCCTACATATCACCGTTCCCTCTCACTCTCACTCTTCCTCCTTGACTCTCTCGTCGCTGACACGTCACGAAAGGGGATCGTTCTTTCTGTCCACTTCCTTCCTAAAGAAAAGACGTGCCTTTCCTGTTTCCTCATGGCTCATCTACCTAGCGTTCATAATAATAACTACATAAATATATAAACATATATATATATATATATATATATACATATATATATATATATATATATATATATATATATATATATATATATATATATATATATATATACATATATATATATATATATATATATATATATATATATATATATATATATATATATATATATATATATATATATATATATATATATATATATATATATATATATATATATGTATATATATACATACATATATAAATATACACACATATGTATATTTACTTTAATACTTCTTAAATATTATTAGTGATGTCACAAACGCCCTTATACCTAAAGTAATTTTATTTAAATTGATATAAGTGCCCATTCTTTTATATCGATTTAAATTAATTAATACACAAACGCTATCTATTTTGAAATATTTAGCCAATCAAATTTGTTTTGAATTTACGTGATCCATACCGATATATTTTAGGGGTGAGTGCATCATTCTTTGAGAGTATATGTATATATTATTCATTTCTATGTACTTATTCATTTATCTGTATATACATGTATATATACATGTATATATGCATGTATATAAGAGTGTAAACGCTTTACGTGGACAAAATATGCGTTATGTATACGTGTTGACATATATATGTGTGCGTATGTATGCATACGTGTGTATATATAAATATAAATACATATATATATATGTATATATGTATATACATATATATGTGTGGTTCTATATATTTGTATTCATTTGTGTGAATTGGTGAACATACATGTATTAGAACGTATTTCTGCATATGAGCATACATATTTGCATCTATTGTTTGTGTATGTGTATATATGTGTGGGTGTTTATATATATATATATATATATATATATATATATATATATATATATATATATATATACATATCTTCGTTTATTCAGTCTGGTTCAAAATCTCAACCTAACTACATATAATCGTTTTATGGCAATTAGCCCTAATGAAATTTTACTCATATAATATTCTAAATGCAGATTTTATATTATTTATAAATTTGTAATTAGTATCGAGTAAAATTGGAACAATTGTAGGTATTTTTAATTAACTATATGTTAATAAATTAATTTATATCTATATACTCTCCATTTCCTTCTTGTTTATATATATGTATATATATATATATATATATATATATATATATATATATATATATATATATATATATATATATATATATATATATATATATATATATATATATGAATATGTATAACGTAGCTTTAAGAATTCGTTTAGTATCAACGCGCATCAAGTTGTATAATGGCTGTTATTCAAGATATACGATGGTTTATGTGCTGTTATTACTTTCATGCAATTAAAGCATGCCAGACAGTATTTTGTAACACATCTGATGTCTCAGTGCAACCTTCAAGCACATCTCAGATGGCATAACAAGCTTAACATAGGACGATAGAATGAGAGAAAAGACACGAAAGGCGAGAAAGAAGTAATTATAAAAGGTGGAAGGGTGAAAAAGCGGAAAAAGAAAAAAGATATCGTCCTATTTTTAGCTTGATATGCAAAATGGAAAGTGCCTGAAGATTGCGCTGAGACACCAAGCGTATTAAAAAATATACCTTGGCACGCTTTCATCCGATGAAACTAATAGTAGTACATAAAACCATACACGGTGTTTATTAAATTACATACAGATAGATATATAGATATATATGTATGTAATATACATTTAAATGTAGATATATATGTGCATATATATAAACATGTACATACATACATGCATACATGCATACATACATACATACATGCATACATATATATATATACATGCATGCGTATTTAAATTAATCGCCACCTACACCTTTATCTTTGCAATTTTTCCACTTGTTTGCCTCGTACTTGTGTTTTTATGAAATCTCCTCTGTTCTTGTCTATTGTTTAGCATAAATTTGCTTTTACTGCAATGAAATATATTGCATTCGATAAAGAATGCTAAATGTTGTTTTGTCCTCTGTGTGTGTGTGTGCGCCGCACGCACACATGAGTACGTGTATGTCAGTGTGTGAGTGCGTCAGTGTGTTTGCCTGAGTATGTGCGTATGTGTTTAGTAAAATGAAACTCTGTAGTTTTCTATCTGGTTACCTAACTGTTTTAGACACGGATGGCCGCGTGCTCTCATACAGTGTTATGTTACGGCATTTAATGAGATGAAAATACAGTACACATTTATTTACTTAATTTTCTAATGCTTTAAATTTAGTAAATTTAGATAATGTTTTTCAGACTTATCCATTAACTCGAGTTATACAGACATTAGATGAAACGGAAATTAATGGTGTAAATTCCATGTCTTTTTTAATGAAATTATCGAGCTATTATAGTTAAGCACAGATTTATACTATGTCGAACCAGGCTGCTTTCTTATTTCGCCAGTAGCTTATTTCGTGTTCATATGACACAATGCACGAAGTTATTATCATATAATCAATTACTGGTCTTCCAAGACCAGTGAAAATTAAAATCACTAGTGCATCGAATTCGGCTTTGGGGATATTAAGTTACGTCCTTTTTTTATTTTCTTATTTGAATGTCCAGAAGGAGATCAATAAAAAAAATGTAGCAAGTACTGGGTCGATATGATTGACTATAGCCCTCCTTCAGATGGTTTGGCATTTTGCCTAATTCAGAAAGGAATTACTAATCATCACATGGAAAAGCTCTCCAAAAATAAAAGACATCGTTGTTTGCATGTATTGAACTTTAATTTTATATTAAAAAGAAAAACATAAACTATTGGCCAGTATAATTAGGAATACATTATAAAAACGTACTGGCTACAGGTTCCAAAAAAACATACTGGCTACCGTCTTTTATCATACTTTATGTTTCCAACGTGCTCGTGAATATAATGGAATGCTATTGAACACAATTTCAAGTTATAGCTATTTAATGGTATATTGATTAAATATTTCAGACGAAAATGATCACTATAATTAATATCAAAATAATTAATTAATATTCTTTACATAAACATAATTCAGACGAAAATACTACATTGCTTTCTTTCATATTTGTTTTGTTATGTTTATTTCTAAAAAAAAATTAATAGCTGTACAAAGATTGTTACAGCTGCAGAAGTAGACATTTTTTTATTTTTGGAAATGGTAAACAATTGTTTTATGGAAACTGGTTTTCAATTACAGTTCAGCATGTATCACAAAACAGTGACTGATGTAATTGAAATTGAAGTCAAAAGAGTGATATCACAGAATGAGAGATATTTGCTATGGTATTTGAATTAATAAACCAGACAACCGGAGATCACTGGAACAGACGTTCTTATAACTGAAAAAGTTTCCGCCAGAGAATGCTGTTGGTTAGAAATCATACTGTGACAAATTTTAGAATGCGTAAGTCATTGACTCGAATGATGTCCAAAATGAGTATGGCACCATGGATGATATTCTCAACATCGATAGCAAAGGCAACGAAGTGCTAAATGATAATGTCTGATAGGTTTGTACTGAGGACATGAAATACAAGATGGGTGCTATTTTATAATCAATTTGTAATTAAGCCAGTTCTTCTATATTCTGACTCAGAATGACATAACTATGAACTTGGTTACATTTGATCTCTGAAAACAAATATAGCAACGAAATATCTTTACTCTTTTATAACTGAGCGGAAAAGGTTTTGTCTTGTAGTTTGAGTTATAGTAAACGTAGATATTATTAAAACATTGATGGAGTTTCAGCTAGAAACTTGCACAAGTGTTACTGGTAACTAATCATTTGTATGTATATGGTCATATATGTTAATGTGTGCTTCTGTAATCGGTCAATAATTTGTTGAACGCTGTGATCTTCCCATTTGGCCTTAAGGATCACAAAATTAATTTCTTTTCTGAATTTAAATGCAAAGTTTTTAAAAGCTCTAGGAGTGAGTTGTGTCAAGTAATCAAAGGAGCCCATCAATTCTGATATTGTAATGAATTTTTCTATCGCCAATTAGACAATATTTCCCAAGCATAGAAATATTTTACACTTTGTATACACAGAAGTTTTCAATAAGTTGCACTTACAAGATTATACTGCATCGTACTTTTTAAGCATCCGAAATCGTTCTCCAAATACCTGCTTACAGCTGTCGAATTCGCACTAGCAGTCACGTGAGAGGCTTCTGCTTATTTAATATAGAGGTATAGAGAGCGCTTCCACTACAAATAATAGCACCGGAGGTAATACGTGAGATACACAGCCAACAACTTCAAAGATTGTAGGAAAGAAAATGAGGGCAAAGAGAACGGCAACTTTTATAAAATATAATTTAAGTAGGCTATGTGTGCCATAATTTCTAATACCCGTAATAGCGAAAATGTGCTTCCAAGGTTACCCATCATAGAACGGGTAGCACTCTATTACCGTACACAATGTATAGTGGTTGTTAAAATACTACCATCTGAAGAAACGGAAGGTCAAATTTTAGTTGTATTTGTAAAGGAAGAAACGTATTCAATTACGCATGTGCGAATCCATACAGAAACGTATGTATGTGTGAGTGCAGGTGGGTTCATTTGTGAGTGGACGAATATATGTAATATATATACACATGGATGTTTGTATATTGATGTACGTAGACACATGCACACAAACACATACACACATACAAACACGATCATATATATATATATATATATATTATATATATATATATATATATATATATATATATATATATATATATATATATATATATATATATATATATATATATATATATATATATATATATACATGGTTCAATACATTAAGCATGGATGTACTTGAACATTCTTCAGTTTCAACATATGTCATAGAGAATGATAAGAATTCGTGTCATTTTTTTAACAACTGTGTGTATCAGAACGTCTCGGAAAGAGCGTAAGAGTAGAATAGTACGAATGTAGATGTATTAGTAGAAGCCATCATTTATTCATTCATAAGAAGCAATAGCTGTTATCTCTTCTGAACGTTATATTCTCAGCTGAATATATACTGTTACTAACATAGAATTGAAAACTGTCCTAAATTTAAAATCAAAATCAAACTAAACTCTGGTGGAACATTCTTATTTTAAAATTCATCTTTGATTAAATACAGCACATTAAAATTTGAAATCTACAAAAATATACCTAAAATTTTTATCGATAGTCTTAAAATTCAAATCGATAGTGAATAGTATGCTGCATACAGACCCATAAATATGTGAGAATATATCACGAAGTAAGTACTTATAAATATTTTCTTGGCGTTTCCAAGGAACAACATAGGCACAGTTTTGGAATTAAGTCATGCAATAAAGTTATTTTCACTCCCACAAACGCCGAGCATTTTAATATTTAGTTTGAGCAAGTGCCAGAAAATACTCCACCTCCAAGAGAGATGGAATTTCGAATATTTTGTGTGTGTGTGAGGACTACTCTGCCATTCATCCTGCCTTGATCGATAAAATATATGCCATTCCAGCACTAAAATGAATGTAATTGACTAGCCCCCTCCCTATGAATTTCAGTCTCGTGCCTATATTGGAAATGAATATAACAGGAGGGAAAACATGATATAGATAGCTAGATAGATAGATAGATAGATAGATAGATAGATAGATAGATAGATAGATAGATAGATAGATAGATAGATAGATAGATAGATAGATAAACAGACGGACGCACACGCACACAGGGAGACAGACACACAGACGGACAAACAGACAGACAGGTAGACAGGCAAGCAGACAGACAGATAGATAGATATCTTTTTATTATAGCCACAGGGCTAAATACAGAAAATGGACAAATTACAAAGTAGAGCTTTGGGGGGGGGGGGGGGGGGTAATTTGGATCAAAAGGGATCGCGGGAAGAAAAGAAAAAAAAAAAAAAAAAAAAAACGTGGGAGGGGGCGATCAATAGGGATCGTGTATCACAGTCGATGTAAAAAACGGGGAACAGATTAGGTTTATCCGTGGAGAGAAAAGCCTACGGAAAAGACCACGGTCACCTCAGGCTTTTTTTTTAAAGGTACATGAAAGTAAGTACCTTCTCTCCTTTTGTCTCTTTTTGTTACAAGTCTATGCTTAAAATGGTGTCGTCTTTCATTCTTACCATTCTTGCCACATTTACCCATTTTTTATTGAAACTTTCATTCGACAACACTTTCCTCTCTATCCTCATCCTCCTTTTCAAGTGGTACTTGAAAAAGTTGACGAGGGACTGACCAGAGAGGAAAGTGTTTGTTTGTAGACCTTTCAAACGCGTCCACCACACGCATTCTTTTGCCATAGCTATCAGTGTTACAAAAACCGTTTTTCCTTCCCGTTTAAAGGAAGGTGGCGGAACAATATTCACGATAGACTCGGCTGATAAGTGGGCTCGTCCCACACGCGACAACAGCCGTTCGACGAAGGTCCACAGCTCTGAAATATCTGGACACTGCACGAGTGCGTGCAGAACGGTTTCGTCGCTCTGACCGCATCTCGGGCAGGTCGGTCCGGTGGTTTTCGAACCGTGTCTGTAGATCTTCTCTCGAACTGGTAGTGCGTCTCGATAGCATTGCCAAGCCAGGGATCTCTGGAAATTATCCATTGGCCCCGGCCCGAACGTCGTCTTGAAAAGGCGGGTTAAGAATTTCTCGTCGACACCCAGGTTTGCCCCGAGAGTGTCGTCAGACCTCCCCTCCACTAGTCCTCTATAGAACGCATTGGTCGTTTGGAAGTTGCACAAGTTTGATCCCGGACGGCAGAGCTGTTGTAGAGCTTGGCGACACTCGCGGTGCCATTCGCCCAGTTTCGGTCTCTTCCTGATCCATGTTTGCAGTTCGGTGAGTGAGACGAGCTGCGGGAAGGCGTGCCTCACAAACGGCGCCCACACCTGTTCACCGTCGTCAATGAAGTTCCAGAGATTCCGCAGTCTCAGCGCATGTCTGCGCATCATTAACCACGGCATCCCCAGTCCTCCACGTAACGGTTGTTGACAGCAAATGGATCGCCTCACCATCGGAACGCCACCCTTCCACAGAAAGCGGAAAAGTATGCGTTCTAGTTTCGTGATGGTGGCATCGGGACAAGGCACGACGGTCAGGCGGTAATCGATGACAGATAGATAGATAGATAGATAGATAGATAGATAGATAGATAGATAGATAGATAGATAGATAGATAGATATACAGATAGAACCGTTCATATATTCATGTAAGCAAGAATACATATGTTAATACATACATATGCTCTCAGTTGTCACGATTTTAAAGTATATATAATATTTACATCTCTTTATTGAACCCTACTCTTAGACCAAGCTTAGACTATAAGGTCCGAAGCCATTCAATTTAATTTATTTGCCTTCATTAACACCATACATCTACTATTTCATTAGCCAATTTTTTTAAGCAACTTACATAGGACTAATATGCATTTATATAATTTGTAAATTAGTATATAGTACTTTATGTGCATGTTGTTGTTTGGTTTCAACCCAGCCCAGTGTATGAATCACAGAGCCTTATTCCTCAAGGCCACTCATTCATACCCTATCCATCATTTCGACTTAATACACAATGTTATTCAGGGATCGGATTATCCAATCGATTCTCCCTTTATAAGATGAGAGGTGTTAATCTTGAGGTAAAACTTGTCTGTTAATTACACAGGAATTTTAAGACAATTGAATATTTCTAAATCACTGCGCTCGAAATGTTAAGACCTTACAGTATTTTCATATTTGTAGTTGATACTTGCCGCAGACGATATACTATCGTAGAGCAGACGATATACTATCGTAGAGCAGACGATATACTATCGTAGAGCAGACGATATACTATCGTAGAGCAGAAGATATACTGATATAACAACGATAACAATAATATTTCCCTATCAATATGAATTTCAGGTTTTAAACGAAACAGTTCCATATATTATTTCAAGTATAATATTCTTGCCAATGTATTTCTTGTTAGAAAATATATTATCCTCTGAAAATATGGAAACAACGTTTCTAATAGAATTTTCCTATTCGCATTTCAAATGTCTACGTACTTGCATATCGTTGGCTCTACATGGAATCACTGAACAATTGCCTTTTCCCGATAACTCATCAATTATTCGTGGTGTAATTTGAGTTGATATATAATGCATTTTAACACAGAACGTGTTCAGGATACTAATACGATAATATATACGACATGCTGTCTCTACTAATTTTTCCCATCTTCAAAATATAAATGAACGGGGTTGGATAATTCGAAAGTGTGTCTACCTATATACAAAATATTTTGTAGCACAATCAAATTCACATACACATATGTGTATATAAATACATGCACAAGCACTCATTCATATATAAGTATATATGTATCTGTATGTGTGTGTGCACACACACACGCACACATATATATATCGAGAGAGAGAGTGAGATAGATAGATAGATAGATAGATAGATAGATAGATAGATAGATAGATAGATAGATTGATATTCATATGGGTATTCGTGTATTCTTTTATATGTTTCAGCCCTAAGGCTGTGGCCATGGTGGGACACCGGTACGCATATATATATATATATATATATATATATATATATATATATATATATATATATATATATACATATAGCATATATATACATACATATATATATATATATATATATATATATATATATATATATATATATATATATATATATATATATATATATATATATATATATATATATATATATATATATATATATATATATATATATATATATATATATATATATATATATATATATATAATATGCATGTATGTATTTCATTTAGTGAAAAGCACTTCATTCAGGTGAATTACGATGTGCTTCTTGAAATACATGCAAGAATGACATATGAGTATTTTTCTGCGATATATGCATTTCTTTCTACCTACGGGTGTGCTTACATTTGTACATGTATACGCATGTGCGAAACTAGCAACTCTTCCTTTCCATATACGTTTACGCCTTGCAGTTTGCTCATAAAGAACGTTGGAATTTGCTTCACTCTGCTACGTATAGCTACGTATGCAACAATAAATTTATTGTAATCAACGACGTGTCACAACGAATTATTTTAGCTCATGGCAATAGGAAGAACTTGGAAAGTACCTGAGGCGAATATAATCTATTCTGGTCATTGCCAAACGTTCTAATGTCTATTTTCTCAACGGTTATTTAATGGGAAATGTTTCCTACTTAAAGATTTATTTACTCTTTGGCTAAATTCCCAGTATTGTATACTATTTAGTGATGTAAAGAACAATTTAGGAAACTGTCAGATAAAAAGATTAGAGTAAATACTGCTTTGTGGATTGCTTTGTCTTTACTTAGATGACTTGTTTCTTAAAGAAATTAGATGGGACACACTGTCAAATATTTGAGACCGCAGCTGATTTACTTCGTTCACGCTATATAAAATCATACGTCGTTAAAGATTAGCCTTAAAAGTTTATTACACGCATTTTTTTCTACCCAGTTCTCCTCTGTGTCTCTCTCTCTTTCTTTCTCTCTTACTTCCATATATGTGTGTGTATGTGTGTGTGTGTGCGTGTATGTGTGCGCGTGGATTTACATGGAGCACATACATACACATACATACAAAAATATATATACATATATATGCATGCAAATCTACGTATGAATATGCGTGTGTAGATCTATGTATATATATATATATATATATTTATATAATTTTCCAGTAAATTTTGTAATCGTTACCAATATAGCATAAGACTTCACCCAAAAGGATCATTGATTAGATTCCTTAAGGATATATATATATAAATAGTTATATATATACAAACACACGCATACACACATAAACATACATACGTACACACACAGATATATATATATATATATATATATATATATATATATATATATATATATATATATATATATATATATATATATATACATATATATATAATAGAAATATGTTACAAAAAGAAAATAGAAACTACACATGGAAATGTAAAGGGAAAGTAAGAAGAAAAATAAGCGAAAATGCACATTGGAAATCCCAAAAAGTAAGGGCCTTTTATGAAAAGTAGCGATAGATATATGCAATTAGATGAACTGAGGTAGGAATAAAAGTAATAAAAGTCATTATTGTGAATTTTTAATGAGATTCAAAAGCATACCGGTTACGTAATGTTACTAATCATTGCTTTATATATATATATTCACATTGAAGCATGCATCCGCACACTTATGTACACCCAGGGATGATTGCCTATTTGTGCGTGAATATTTGTTGTCACTTAATTGTTTCTGTTTTGCTTACTCAGAGATAAGTTGAGACTGACTGAGTAGACCTTTGGAGAAAGACATTCCAAATGTGACGGCCACAAATTTCTAAAGTTGTTAGAGTGTGATTCGAGAGTGATGTAGCCGTGTAGAGTGATTCATGGTCGACGGAAGTTATTGATTTTTGTTCGTTTCACGTACAATAAAAATAACTAGAATCTCTGCAGATGTCTTCTTTATGTAACCGGGAGAATTTATTTACTGTTGCCTATGTCCAAATGCTGAAACAATTCAAATTATTTGGGAGATCACTTGCGGAAAATTCGAACTTAATTTTACATAATTCCTTTACCAGTTCTGGAAGACTTTATTTGAATTAGATACGTATAAACAAATTATAACTGCTTATTCAGATGTAAAATCTAAGTATAAAATAGACTGGCCACATTTCGCTACTAAATTAACCGTGACCATAGTCTTGCCAATTGAATATTGTCTGTGTTTATGAAAGCAACCTTGCATATGCACACATGCATAATCATATATATATAAACACCTACATACATACATATATGTATGTGTACGCCTGTTCAGTTGAATGTTTCAGTGTGCATGCATGTGAATAAATTCTTGTGTAACTTTGCATATATTTTGTTATTATTGATGTTACATCTCTTCTGCTAATTTGTCAATATATGTAGCTCTAGTATCAATATTAGCCAATGAAATGACGCAGAACAGTTTCCTTCTCTACTGAATGCTATCTTTAGATTGGACGCCGCGATACAATTGGTGTGCTAGACAATGATAAAACTATAAATAACAATCGTTGTTACTTTATAATATGTAGTTCTCTTCGCCTTTATACCTATGTTATATATATGCATACATACATACATACATACATACATATATATATATATATATATATATATATATATATATATATATATATATATATATATATATATATATATATATATATATATATATATACATATATATATACATATATATATATATATATATATATATATATATATATATATATATATATATATATATATATATATATATATATATATATATATATATATACATACATACATACTTAGATACATACATATGTGTGTGTTACGTTACGTATTTGTATGTAAGGCGTAATTTTCTCATAACAAAATATCTCGAGAAATCACCCTGATTCCTATGACAGTGTCAGTAAGTATATTACATGATTTAATGGACTAAAAGAAGCTAAGATATTTTTCCTGAATGCTTACTGTTAAATTTCGGGATGCATCTTATATGCCCGGGCGTCATTTGTGCCATAAAAATGTTACAGGGGTCATGCTTCAAACAGCTTAAGAGGACGCTGCTATGAGCAAAACAAAAGTTTACGATCGTTTTTTTTTTTCACGCTTTAGAAATGGCCACTTGTCGCTTGAGGACCAACGCTCCTTGATCTCCTGAACGAATGAAAACATCAGGAAAATTACTGAACTGATCTTGTTGGTATGACTGGTGTGTTCAGGTGCTATAGCTCACGAATTTTGAGCGAAGAATTGCGAATGAAAAGAGGTGAAACAAAATGTGTACCTCTCTTGCTCACGGAAGATCAAAATCAGTCAAGATTGAATGCATATCGTGAACTGAAAGAACTGTTGGAAGTCGATCTGGACTTTTTTTTCGAAGGTCATCATTGGTGACCGAAAGCTGGTGCTACGGAATTTGCAGATGTGAAAGAGATGAGTAAAAAAATTACGAAGGCGTTAAAAAGCATCACTCTGCAAGAGTTCCATCACTGCTTCCAGCATTTGAAAGCACGTCTGGTCCGATGAATTGCTTCAAATGGAGAATACTTTAAAGTCGATAAAAGAAGGAACATGTAAAGATAAGTGAATAAAATAGTACTTTAAATTTCCGGTTTCTTTTGGGTACCCCTCGTATATATATATATGTATATATATATATATATATATATATATATATATATATATATATATATATATACGCATGTATAATGCATACAGATAATCACACTTATTAAAATTTGTCTGTGTGTATGTGGTTCTGCTCACATTTTTAGTGCGTGCGCCCACACGCATGTATGTAACAATCAATGTCCTCAGATGTCACTATTTATATGCATTCATGCCAACAAAATTATGTAGCTGGCTGTCATCATAAAAGAAACAAAATATATTCGTATGCGCAAACTCACAAACTTCACATAGATACATACATACATATATACATATCTTTGTGTGTGTGCGTATAGATGAGCCTCTGAGACACCAAGCACATAAAATATTGTGTCATTTGAAGTAGGCCAGGTATTGATATTTTATTATGTCTATAAAATATTTCCATGGTCAGTAGGTTGCTGAACGTTGTCATAAGTAATTGTTGTCTGAACACCGAATTAATATTCCACACAATGCAGTTTCTATACATCTCCTAACATCCATTTCAAGAGTTTATCACTAGTGCATGCTGTGTCAGTGATAAAATGCATTCATGTTCTGGTATTTTTGCTCTAAAAATAACTTTAATATGTCGAGTTTCATATAAAGAATTACCGCGTTACTGCACTACGTTCTCTAGTAACCAGAAAATGTACGCAATACTAAATCATTTCTATATTGAATCGGATCTTCAATTTATTTTAATCATCAATTTCTAACTTAGGAACAAGGCTTCGTAATTGATAGAGTTAGAACAACCATTTTATCGAACCTGATATTTGATTGGCATTTCATTTCTCGATCTCGGCGGGATTTAATCTCAAAACTGAAAGGGAAATTTCCAAATACCGCAAGGAATTTTATCTGCCCCTTAATCAATTATTCCGAAAAATACATTTTCTATCTCTTCATTTATAACAAAAATGTGCTGTCCATTTTCTGACATATTCTTTTCTGTCTTGTAATTTCATCATAAATATTTTTTTGTTATTTTCATGTTATTGTATGGATCATCAGTGGATATTTTATGCACAAAGCAAATAATCTTACTAAATGGCATGCACCTTAATACTGTACCATCGGTTCCACACATCAACGTTCAGGTCTCTCTGGTACTATAAGAAATATTACCTGAAAACACCCAGTCATGTTTCATAACCCCTAAATATCAACATGAGGTCGTTCTTAAAAAATATTTTCCGCTTATACAAAACAAATTTTCATTCTATCACATTTTATCATTTTTATCATCTTAGAAAATGACATATTGGATAATGAGATTCTAGTGCTATTCCAAATACAATAAACAGATGTTAACAACAGAATGCTTTTCAAAGTATACTTGATCAGGAATGATCTGGTACTACCGCATAACATCACCAAGAGAAACTACATCAGATGCAGGTGAACAGGAATACATTGACTAATTGAGAGACTACAAGTTCCAATTATCACCCATCACCACACACGATTCATTTACTGTAAGTCAAATTTTTAAGCATGGGATTAGTCGATTCTCATTAACTCTAACTTCATATATTCTTATCATCTACTAAGATACGAATTTTAGCATTCATTCATTTAGTATTGTATTGTGGACGGAGAATTGTCCTCTTTTACTGAGATATCGAGTAGATATATATCAAAATAATAGACTATTTTTGTGCAGATCATGTAGAGTTTGAACTCTTGAGATTTACATTCAGACGAAACAAGAATTACACAAATTACTCGAGGAGAGAGGGTGAAATGAGATTTATTTAAATACTTTAAGGATTTATATAACATGCGAAGGTTATGCTTTTCAGAAACATGCTCAAAAGCAGATGTTTTACTCGCGGTCCGAAATAAACAAATCTAATAATGCTTCAGAATATGAATTAATGAATTTATATATAGGTATGTGTGTGTGTGTGTATGTGTGTGTGTGTGTGTGTGTGTGTGTGTGTGTGTGTGTGTGTGTGTGTGTGTGTGTGTGTGTGTACGCGCTGTATGTATGTGTTTGTGTATGTATATAGTCATTCTTTTGTGTATTAACAGTTTGTAGAATATGATAGATATCTTCAAATAGACAGGGAATAAAAACATTATTTTCAATCCACAGACTTTATTTTAATCTAATTTGTTAATAAAACAATTATCTTCTAATTAGACTTGGCATTGTACATATTATTCTACGGTGGGAAAATCAATAATTAATCACCTTCTTGTCTCTATACTTTTATCATTGAACTCAATATCATTTTAAAACTTTCATGATTATATGATTAATGATACTATGTGTGTTTGCGTGTGTGTGTACATGTACTCATGTATATGTGTGTGCGTGGGTATGTATGTGTGCGTGCTTGTGTCTGTGCGTTTCTTGAGTCATACTTCACAAAGACAAGTTAAGAAGATGACGATGTATATAAATATAACAACTGTTAGATACTTTAAAATTATTAAGTTTTCTACCGTTAGTATGTTATGAACACTTTTATAAAGTAGATTTATGGACATGTATTATTTTTCCTTGGTTTGCTTGTTAAATACAGCTTTTGTGGAAGGGGGTCCTGTTGCTCGTTATAATACTAAGCTCCAAACAGACAATAGTTACATCATGTTTTCGTTTCAATCAAGTAGATTATGATGTTATCTTGTTTTATGTCTAATGTAAATTCTTCAGTTAGATGATTTAATTGTTTCCTGCATAGAAACTGAGAAGAGTAATGTCACTTTTAAATGCTGATGTGTAGGACAATAGTGACTAATGGCAACTGCTTGTCTCTGGTAAGTTAATTAAAGGAAATAAAAGCTATTCTAACAATACCACACATCAATGCACCTCGTGATGCAAGGCATCAAGTACTCTCATTCCAGGTATCAGATGATAGATTCTAGATATTTGTTTCGTTATTTACAAATACGAGAATAAATTCCTGTCAGTTCTTTGTATTATAACCCTGTACAGAAACAAATTTCCTGTATTGAAGACATATTAAACATATATTACGAAATAATCTCATTTATCAAAAATAGAAACCTGTATATGCTTGTGCATGCGAGATATGCATGTTTTTCTGTATGTGTGTGTGTATGTGTCACTGTGTGTGTGTGCCTGAATTGAAGAAACTTTGTTTCTAACAACGAAGAAATAACTTTTTCAAAAATATATTTTAAAATGCGGATGGTTGAAATTTTCAGAATTTTGTCATTAGAGAAGGTCAAAATTTACAGAATCTCTGCAGCGAAAATTGTGAGAACAAATAAAGACTTGATAGAGAATATATTTCGATATTTCTTAGGGAAGACCATCAATTATATACTGTTTCTTTAGCGTTCCATACTTCTTCCATATCGGTTGCTATTCTCTTGGATTCGAAACCTGATTTAGCATGTGTCTTTGAATTTGCCAGTGTCATAAAGTAATACAAGAAGAATAAAGAAAAATCAAATTTTTGGAAATATATAAGCGTGTAAAAAATATTTAAAAATAGCACTGGAAACGAAAACGACACTTTCTGTCAACATATAGGTCGCCTTGCAGTCGTCGCCTGCTATGTCAAATATCATTACATTTCATAGGCTATGAAAAGAATCTGACAAAAAAGACTTCTTATAATACGATATTTCTTTAAGATATATGTACTATTGTCATACCTATAATACATAAAACACTTTGAAATATCACTACACATACTTACTTAAAGAAAAGGAAACACTATCAATATTAAAACAAACGTCTCAATATTTTATTTCACCACTTCAAATTGTCTACAGCAACGTCTTTGATAACTTAAGACAAGACGTCAATTAATCTATACTAAGTGAATTTAAACAATATGTTTGGAAGTTTTTAATAACCTAAATGTATTTTATTACAAAATGTATTTCTTTTGACTGATATATTTTGAAATTACGTTAGTATTCTCCTGGTATTTCTTTATAATATCAATATAAAATAATGCACTTTACAAAATATGTAAATGAATTCATATTTCTTTTGAAACATATTTCAGGAAAGTATATTTTGAGGAAGAAATATATTTTGATACTGGTAAATATTCATTTATAATAACTGGAAAATATCACCTTTCTATGAATGGTTATTGTGGTTTTAGCTTTTAAAACACATCTAAATAAAATTGCAACGCAGCTCTTTTCTCTTCATCGAATACTAGAATTGTTCATCTTAGAATTTCTCACTACACGAGCGCGTGCACACACACACACACACACACATATATATATATATATATATACATACATACACACATACATATACATACATATGTGCATATACATACATACGTGTATATATATATATATATATATATATATATATATATATATATATATATATATATATATATATATATACACATTATGTCCATATATATACATACAAATGCCGAAATATACATACACTTACACATACATTCATACATACATATTAAAATCCATATACAGAATTCAAATCATGTTAAAGGATGTAAATCTATTTTTTATTCACAGGAATCTGCGTAACATTTAAAATGGTACTTTCACAATACATATCAATAAACATATAAAAGACAAGAGCGCTTGTGGATTACATTTGAAAATAAATATTGAAGTTTGTGATAAGTTTATAATATAGACCCAATGCATTGATTTTTCTGGCATACACTTTCAGTTTCAAAAGTCTGTGAAAAACAAGACTACGTGTCTCTTCCTCACCAGTAGATAAAAACAATTATGAAATATTAACTAACTGACTGAATACTGCTTCTATTTTTTTAAGCAGCTGCACTTTATTAGAAATTTACACTTAGAAATTTATTTTTATGTTGATTCATGAAATTACTTCTTTTCGTTTTATTGATTGAACCAATATATTCACTGACTCAATTCAGATTAACCACACTACGTATTAAATAAAGCTTTATGTCTTGGATCACATGTCTTTTTAAAAGTATTTATTTTTTTAGCTCCCCAAAAATATGAATTTGTTTTGTAATTTCACGTTTAGTTAAACGATACTTGGAAACATGTCATGAAATATCTCCGAAGATGCTTTAAATAATGATCAAGTTCAGATTTTATGAATTCAAACAACTGCTATGATACTCTTAGGAATATCAAGCTATCTTTCACAATTTCGGTTTGGAGGTCGTGATCAAAGATTCTACGTAACGTCAACTTGTTGACTGAGCAACAAATTCCATATTTCGCCATACACACACAAAATCATTGATAAATACTTTCAGCCAGTGAACTTAATAACACAAAAGAAATAACTTGTTATGCTGAATTGTATTACCATAATAATTATAACATGCGTGAATTACTCCGTTTGAATATCTTATAAGTGGATTAAGACAAAATCGTCGTTATATGCGTATTGGCAAGCTACCAATAAGCATAGATATAGTAGAATTTCAGAAATATTATTAAAATTATGCTATCATTTCACACAACACGAAAACCTCTCAATCTCTTGAATAGACAACAATCACGACAGCTGCAAACAAGTCTGTCATGTGGCAACATATTCGCTGGGCAGATCTATTTATAAATTATAAAAACGCTATTGTAATACAATAACGGTTTGGTTTCTTTGCTGAGTACAGTCACTGGTGTGAAATTCCGTTATATCCGATGTTTTATATTATATTTTCAGGGTAGTAATATACTCTGAGAGCCGTGTCATTTTGTAAAAGTACATAACCGCATCTTGTTATGAAGGTATTAGCAGTGCGACACGTTATATGCTGAAGGATATTTGGCTGCATTGACCTCATATTGACATTGACTCACTATATCTTTCTCCAGCCTGTAAAATCTACATGACACAAGAACAACTTTTGTTTTATTAGAAGTTTCGGGAGTCGTAAAGCTAGCTTTTCGGGCCGGAAGGCTACGTCAGTTGCTGATTATTACGACGAGAATACGGACGCGCTCGTCGGATTTTCGTTTTCACCGTACTCATAGAGCAGAGATATTGCATCAACGTTTGCCAAAAGCTTGGTCATATTCAATCTCAAAACATCCAGAAGACTCGCTTGGCCTTTGGCGTTGATGACATGAATAAAACTCGGATCAAGGAGTGGCATAACCGCCTCAAATATAGCCGCACGTCATGGAGAGCGGGGAACCCTCGAGCAAGCAATCTACAAGCCGACATAGGGAGCCGATTGAGAAGGCTCGGTGAGTAGGCATGGAAGATTGGCGTGTAACAATTTAGATATTTTCCCTCCAAGTGTGGACAAGCACAGGATCAGAGCATTTCATTTTAACGGGTGATTTGTCCATGCGGAGAATGTCGGCAAAATTCGTCCGCATGATGCTGGTGGCGCAGCGGAAGCAACTCCGTATGGAAATCGTTCAGGGCATGCCGAACTCTGCAAACCACATTCAAAATTTCAGGAAGGCTATCACCACTGGTGATGAGAGATATGTTTATGGTTTCTGCTCAAGGCGTTCGATCTTCTGGTGCGAAAGCAAAAATCCGACGAACGTGCACTACACGTCTATCCTTTAGGCGTAACAACCGGAAACTGAGGCTACCTACCGGCACGAAAATTCTCACGCATGCGCAGGAAGGGTCACATCACACCTCTCACCCAAAGGATTTTTGTCCACATGGATTAGATTTGCCGTGAAAAAATAAAGACGGATACTTTTGAACGCGCCTCGTATATTACTGAAGAAGTACGATTAATATTAAAGCACGAAATAATGATCAACCTCAGACAACTGGTATAAAATACGAGCTATAGTAATTACGACAAATAACAATGACACAAATTGTAACGTATGTCAATGTGAGAGATTATAATAGACAAAGACGTTTAGAAATATTCTGAAACAACTACCGAATACTAATTATAGACAGGATATATATCTATCCATATAAAAGGCACTGGGTTTTAACACAAATATACTCGTTATATGAATAACTACAACGGAGTAACAAGTGTTGCACTACAAAATCTTTAAAAACCTGAAAAGTGAACCTTTTTTTAATATATTTGAATGGTTTGAAATGATATAAACATGTAAAAGCATGGTACATAATCATCTGGGAAGAAACTATTCAATCTAAATAGGAGAATAATAGCATTATATTAATGACGGAGAGAAAAACTAGTTATTCTTAGATTGACAACTACGAATAAACATTTCGGCTGCTCAAAGTTTCACCGAAGACAGCCCAGACACTGCTACTGTACAATAGTCCCAAATAGAAGTGAAACTGGTAAGGAAAATGAAAATTAATCCATGAGAAATATATTTGGAGTATGAGCTATGATAAGGAAGAACGTGTATGGAAAATTGAAAACCCTGGTAGGACATGCTACACTAACATACTGATGAGCAACCTTTTATTTGAGTTGAATAAATCACACAGTATGCACTTCCCCCTGTATCAATCTTACACACCACTTACTGTATGCAATACATAGTCAGTAAGTTAGTATACACCACGCAACATCTACTCTACAGAATAATCATCCAACAGTATAACAGCTCTAATAGAAATGTAGGCGTTGTAGAAAGAGACGCTACCTACTATATATAATTTACGTTGCATGATACTACATACTATATATAATTTACGTCTCTATGTTCCTTGAATGGCTCTTCTAATACTTAAGTGGACCGTTTCCGAGAATATTTGCACATCAAATGAAGAGCTTCATTTCACCGTCATTCCACTGCTGTCACGCAGTTAATATGCCTCATGAGCTCCATTCATTTCCTGTTAAACAGTGAAAATCAAAAGTGTTTATTTCAGTTGTTATCCTTGTTGTTGCTGTTGTTATTTGTTACGTTGGTGTTGTTGTTTTTTATTTTTCACGTACTTGTTTTGTAATTATTATTGTTGTTAGATCCTTACACAAATATTTAATCTGAACGATTGTCACCTCTACATGAACTTTTCCCGTTAATGTTCGCCAATAAATTAATAAATGTTAATTATTTCTCTCTAATAAATAAATCATGATTGTTCTCTGCACTTATAACTCAACTTTGGCTGAGGTTGCTGCACCGTATCCAATAGTTAACTATCTGCAGTGCAGAATAATTCGCAGCGGGGCGGCATTGGTTAGAACATGTACTACTTGGGAATTCTTCAGCCTGTAAGATTGTTTTCGAAATGAAAAATATTCATCTGGAGTATCAACTATTTTTCCTTCTTTAGTTTATTTAAACTTCACTCAAAAGTAAAATCTTAGATAAATACAGTGATATTATCGATTACCATTCGTACAGAGAAGTAAAGACATGAACTGGAAAATAATAAATGAGAAATGATGTTAATGTTACTTGTTTTTAGTATTTTGTGTCAAAGGCAACTAAAGCCAAGTTGACCGGATGACCTTGTTGTATTGATTTATATTTTTAGCAGGAAAACACGATCTAACAAATTAACAGTTAATATGATGATGTTTAAATGTTCATGTCTATATTACCATACCACTAGTGTTACTACTACTACTACTACTACTACTACTACTACTACTACTACTACTACTACTACTACTGTTATTACTATTTTTGCGCTCAATAATGATTGATCTTTTAATCAAGAATAGCAGTTACAGTAACAATACACCTAACTTCGAAAATAATTAAAGTGTATTGTCGACTAATTTCGCCAATGACTCACATGATGAAGTGCTCTATTTCGGTATAACTTCAATCTCATTCATAAGGCACTATTAACCTATGGCCTAGAGAAAGAAATATGTGTCGGAACAGTGGCTGCAATAAATAATATATATATAGAATCGAGCACAATGTTGGTGTAGAGGAAAGGCTTTTGTGATAACTCAAACACTGATGACGGCAGATGTAATCAGACTTTGAATACAAGCGTCTAAAATACATAACAAATGAAGAATAAGCTGGCTAGTGGAATCTCAGTGGCTCCAAGCAAAAGTAAATCTTAGAATATGATTTAAAAAAATAAATTTAGTTGTTTGATTAACCACTTCGCTGATAATGGCTTGGTTCGAATTTCAAGGGAGCGCCAAGCTCTATTGCATAGCGTGACTAATGAATTTTATTTAAATTCTATAATGTGGGCAGCCATATATACGTAATTAAGAATTTCTCTTTGCAACCACATATCTTCAGGTTTTGTCCCAGAGTGCCAGAGCATGGATGTATATATATGCACCTTCCCAAAATAACAGAATCCAATTCAGTGTTAGCTAGTTTTGATGTAACAAACTTATATACGAACATTCCACATGATTTGGGAATTACTGCCATAAGATATTGGATCGAGAAACATAGAGAAGCGATCCCCAGTAGATTTACTGCAACCCTCATACTAGATGCGGTCAGCCTCATCCTCGAAAACAATGCATTCCTTTTCAATGGCAAAACAACTACCTCCAAATTAGAGGCACAGCTATGGTGACGAGATTTGCTCCAATTTTCGCGAACTCAGTGTGGGATACTTGGAAGAAAACCGAGATAAAAAAATTGACGAGTAGTACGGAATGACATTTAGCGGACATGTAGAGGACACATGGAAAATATACCTCAATGATTGTTTCGTAATTTGGACCAAATCCCTATAAAATCTAGAAGAATTCAGCACCTTCCTCAACAATCTACACCTTAATCTCAAATTCACAAGAGAAATGAGTGTACCCCATTCGAGTATAGAGTTATTGTTTGCAAAGATTTTTCCGAGTATAGGTGGTTTATGTGGAATTTGTTCGATGTATTTCTCATAAATCAGCCTTGGTATGATGTGAAAGAAGCCGGTGGAGGTGAAATACCATAGTAAATGAGGTAATTCATACAATTAAGTAAACCGCTTTTTAAGGAGGTGACACAGCATGGACGAACTCCATAAAGTACAGCTAGTAATAGAATAACAAATTTAGAATATCTTAGAAAATATGTTATTTTAGTTATCTTAGTTTATCAACGATACGTTATATAGTAACGATAAAGTGCAATATACATTCGAAATGTTTAGAGAGAGAAAGAATATTGGAGCCATTATCATTTGAGATTAATATGCGCGTCACTATCTGGTGCAAAGTTGATCTAAAGATGAAAGATCTATTAAAGAGAAATACAGTGTTATGTTCATAATTGAGTAGGGTGTTTATATAAGAATATCACGTTATGCGATAAACATAATATTGAAAATATTCTACATTAAAACATAAATTAAGCATATAATAACATCAAACGTCATGTATATCGAATATTAATTGAGATAAAAGGAGGGAAGAACTATCAAATTTCTAATTACATGGTTCCGGGTTCATTCCCACTTCATGGCACTTTGGGCAAGTGTCTTCTTCTATAGCCTCAGGCTGACCAAAGCCTTGTGAGTGAATTTGGTTGACGGAAACTGAAAGAAGCCTGTCGTATATATGTATGTATATATGTGTGTGTGTGTGTGTGTGCGTGTGTGTGTGTGTGTGTATGTGTGTGTGTGTTTGTCCCCCCAACATCACTTGACAACTGATGCTGGTGTGTTTACGTCCCCATAAGTTAGCGGTTCGGCAAAAGAGACCCATAGAATAAGTACTAGGCTTACAAAGAATAAGTCCTGTAAGTCCTGGGGTCGATTTGCTCGACTAAAGACGGTGCTCCAGCATGGCCGCAGTCAAATGACTGAAACAAGTAAAAGAGTAAAAAGAGTAAAGAGTATATATATATATATATATATATATATATATATATATATATATATATATATATATATATACATATATATGTGGGGGGGGAGAGTAGGTATATGTTTTACAGGATAATGCTACGCAACTTTTCTTGATATTTTCGAAAACGTAGCACGTCTCTATATGAATTATCCCTCGCAGACAAACTGTTGTCAGTGAATGTCTTTTAACATAGAATTATAAAGAAAAACAGCGAATCCATGTGATTTAATTTAGTTTAGTTGCCTTAACATATCGATGTACCACGCTAATATTATATATGTGAAACCGTACTGTAATATGTAATATGCAAATATCCATGTGTGGCATTATTACTCAGGCTTACGCTTAATATTCACAATATTAACAACCTTTAATGATTATCTTACTTATCAATGCGAGCTGACTAGAATATACTTAGCTAATGAGTTCTAATCCATCTAAAACCTACCAGTTACTGTCACAATTAACTTTATACATCATATTCAGTGAAACGTGTATTGCCTATATTTTCCAAAAATTCAATCATCTGATTTTGTGGGAATTAATACCTTTGCTCGTTTTGCTTTGTTTTAGATTTGATTTACACATTAAGTAATCACAGAAGATTAAACATTATTTGCTAATTGTACGTGAAACTATCGCATTACTCAATAAATGTTTATTAACCCCTGAGCCAACGACGTGGTTTGTACGCCGTCTATCGTTATCAAACCTCATTCTATAATCTTAAAAGAAAGAACGTTTTGAATAATGCAGCTGTCGATAAAATGTCTGGATAAATGATGGGATGATCATAGATTTGCTTTGGCAGTACTAACCTTTGTCTAAATAACTACGCCAAATAAATATTTACGGTCGAGCATATTGAAGTCTTTATTCAAGAAAATACAATTTCAAATAAAAAATAAATTTATAAAATCCAATTGAATGAAAGCCAATACACGACGAAAATATATCAAACTCTAAGAAATATGCAATAAATGTCGATAAATGCACAAATCAAAGGCATTCTTTATACAAAATGCTAATATATGTAATCATTTCACCTTGTGTAAAATTAATAAAATTCATATCATCCAAGTTACTGACTATAAAACAATTATTTGCATTTAGTGTCTCTGATATTTCAAATATATATATATATATATATATATATATATATATATATATATATATATATATATATATATGTATGTATGTATGTATGTATGTATGTATGTATGTATGTATGTATGCATTATATACAGAAGCTAGTATACTAAAAGTAAATTGTATTTTGCTACCAAAAACATTTAATTCTATTCCGCTTCAATTTTAAACTGATTTTATGGGACATAAACAAATATTTATTCATGTTTTATCAAACACACTTGAGTTGACAGACAGTTTATAATATAAAATATTGTTATTGGAACGTAATTCATTTAAATAAATTTTAGCCTGATGCATACGATACTTCTCTTGTTGAGATAAACATTATATTGAACAAATAGCACAATTCGTAGTCCGGAAATTCCTACTTCACAAACCATATTTTGCATTCGAGTTTATGTACATTAAGTTAGAGGCAGTAAATCCTTTTATAATGAGGAGCCTAAGTGTACTAACTTTATAAATGAATTAAAACAATCTAAGCTTAGGAGTGGAAGCATGTGATGGCTGAGATTTTCATGAAGTATATCTGTTTTTCAATAATTATTAGCAGAGAATAAAAAGTAAAAATTCATTAATTGTATAATTTAGCTCCATATCCAACGTGACTTCAATATTTTAATTAAACATCTAATTTCAAAAATGACACTGAAATGTTTTTTGACCATGGCATTTGTGTTTGGACCTACCAAATTGAATATGAAAATATGGATGACAAATTTACAAATTTAGATGATATGCGGCGTCAGTAATTAGTTTTTAACACATTTTCACTGGTTATATTACAAACATAACGTAGGTTAAAATGAGGCACATTCCATAGTAGCGTAGATTCATATACTTAGTGTAGCCATGTAATTTCGGTCTATCCTTTCAATTACCAGTAGTTCTGATAATTGCATTTCTTAAAGAAAATATAAAATATTTTAAATGACATTCAACGAACTTATTACATCAAAATATGGTCGATTAGTTTCAATTGTCTTTTACCAACATTAATTTACAACAGATGTCCTTATTTTGTTTTTTGGGGTTTTTTCTAAAAAAAAAAGGTGTCATGGTGTTTTTAGTGTATGAACTTTTCATCGACTTTTTTATTCGAGAGTATTTTATTTAGTATAAATAGTTCCAAGTGTTTAGAAAGGTGGTAATCCGATTGGAAGAATTTCAGACAAATAACGATTTTGTGGGATGGACAATATTCGAAGTGTTATTTTGTGAAGTATCTGATCGAGCGTTTTCCTACATCGGAATTTGTCTGTCTCTCTTAAATAATCTAGTACAAACTGATTACACCTTTTTTTGCAAAATGAACAGTGACCTATACATTTAAAAACCTCCATTGCCTGATGAAATTCTAGGGATGTAGTTGTGCTCTTGAATAATTCATGCACTTTAATGGAATCACAAAACCAATGCATAGAAGAAAAACATCACCTGGAAAAACTAGACCAAGTTAATGTGATATCTATCCAATTTATGGAAAACAAATGAATTCACTACCTAGCTTGTATAAATATAGTTCCGATATATCTCATAAGTATAAAGGACGTGTGTGTGTGTGTGTGTGTGTGTGTGTGTGTGTGTGTGTGTGTGTGTGTGTGTGTGTGTGTGTGTGTGTGTGTGTGTGTGTGTGTCTGTGTGTGTGTGTGCGTGCGTGCGTGTGTGTGTGCACAGTTTGTACATACATACACCACGTCATTTTTACTAGTTGAATTCTAGATCTTTCTGGATGTCTTTTGTTCTCTCTATAACGACGGATTTGCACCGTATATACTTTAATGTCTCAGTAACATTGTTCATCTACACTTTTAGCAACTGGTATGATGGAGCTTTTTTTTTTTTGAGTGAGGGACGGATAGTAATAGGGGTGTTTTGTTCAGCATATATCGTTGGAACAATGTAAATACACAAGCATATTTGTCTCCTAGATATGCAATTTCAATTCTTGATCCTCAACTGAGAGCAGATGGCATGTACATATTATCTAAATGTTCTCATACTGAGGACGAACAAAATTATAAAATCGCATGTTCATATATGAATAGTAAGATTTGTCTAGTCGAATCGATGAAATATACCATAAGCATTTTATCGGCCACCACTGCACTTATATATACAATATCCAATTCTGCTTCTGTAAAGACATAGAAGCATGTGTCGTAAAATAAGTACAGGGGGCTCTCTTTGAAATTGTATTTTGTATCCTAAACTTCTTGATATTTCTTATATAGAAATAGTGGACGTTTCTAAGAAAATATTCTCTTAATTACAGAGAGAGGAAGTAAGGGGATTAAAAGGCTAATGTTTGCAGCAGGATTACTTAAACGGCTCCCATGTCTATGAAACAATTAAGATCTCTGTAGCTTGATATTTACTCGATGTACTCTAGTGCCCTTAACTAAATCAAACCGTCCTAGACAATAAATTCGCATCACATACCAATTCTACCTTAAACGATACGCCTAGTTGGTTTCTCTCAGATAAAATTCCATTGAATAACATGACAGCATCATATTAACGTTAGCCCAAAGGCTGCGAGGCCAATATTTTTATATATTTCATGATATACAGAATGTAAAATTCCCACACACAAGAAAGTTGCACTGATTGCTAGATGCATTTTATTCTGTTCTGTTGCTGAACTATAAATATATGTTTACACTACCAGTATCATAGTTGTTATAACATATTTCTCATGGGCTGGTTTGTCTTCACACGCAACTTCAGTCTTAATGACAGATTTTTCGTTTACGCTGCAACATATTTCTTTGCTACTCCATCATTTCCATTACATTTCTATCATATTGCCAAAGGGTTTATCGTAGGCCAGAATATTTTGGTTAGTTCCTCAAATATGTGCACATATATTCTTTCATTATCGTTTACATATCATGAAAATTTTAATATTTTTGATGAGCTAGCTCTCATTCAAATTGCAACTATCCTATAATCATCTGGCTCTAGCGATACTGTCTATATTGTAATTGATATTTCTATAAATTTAGTCGACATCTGCTTCCAGATGTCATATTATGTGCTACGAGAATTTTCAAGAACTGACATCCAAAATTAGCCTTTTGTATCGTTATACTTGTCTGTCCATAAAAGCTTTTCCGGTAATGTTTATAACTTATCTGTTTGTTTTACGTATATTTTCCACCAAATTCCAATATTAGAAAACAGTTTATGGTTATATCACATTCATTGATCTTTTAAAATTATTTCTTAAATTGTTTTGTTAGTCACTTCATTTAACCAACCTCATCTTTTCATTGCACTTTTATATAGTTATGTTTTTATAGCTATTATTATGTACGTAAAATATTATTTTACAACAGGTTTTATTTATTTTAATCATTTTTGGTTTTTGTTAATTTGCTGTTATATGAGGCTTTCAAGGCATTCTAAATGTTGTCCTGATATCAACATAGAATAAAATCTGCATGGTTTGAATAGTAGTATTCGTTTGATTTGTAGACTCATCGATATATCGATTCGTGGATATTGAATAGTTGTTATAGTGAAGTACATTCTGTTGTGCTAAAATCATGCGTACTTGTAACATTAGTGTCTTGCGAGAAAGTCAGTAACATGGTATGGTAATATAACAATGCTTTCATTTCCCTCATATGCAAAACAACTTGGTTCACAATGAACAGTAATTGCAACTGGCTACGAATCTTTTTGTTTTTGTTTGAAGAACAATAAATTAGAGGAATAGTCATAATAATACACTGACGTAATATTGTCTATTATCAAAACCAACTGACATGGATGTAATATATTTCTGCTTGGATTAGCGATGTCAATATAAATTTTTGAATAAAATATTGGAATTAAGAAGAGATTATGCTAAAGTAATGTATTTTATTGTTTTAATCCCTGCAGTAAATATTCCACCCAAAATTTGCCTTTGCACCACTGATGTTTGCTCCAGATTTTTAATACAAATACACATGTAGTACACATACAGACATATCCATGCCCGAGGTAATACTTGCACTGCTTTCTTCCAAGGAATCTAATGGTCTTAGTTTAGTTTTTCCTTGGGCTGGCCAGATTGGAGCAATCACGAGTATAACCAGCCGAAATTGCAAAGATAATCTGGAATTCGACTGAAGAAAGAAAACTCCGAATGACCCGTCGTTCTATTCTTTGTATCGTCTATATCGATGTTTTGTTATCCCTTTTTTGTATCACCTGTCTAGATGTTTGGAGTTCTTGTCCCATTTTGTATTTTTATATATATATTATATATATATATATATATATATATATATATATATATATATATATTATATTTATATATAATAATAATAATAATAATAATAATAATAATAATAATAATAATCAAAAGTAACAACTGTTTGTTACTGTTTGTTCTAAATTATAATGTATATGTATATGTGTGTAGAGAGAGAGAAAGAGAGAGAGAGAAAGAGAGAGAGGGAAAGAGAGAGAGAGAAAGAGAGAGAGAGAAAGAGAGAGAGAGAGAAAGAGAGAGAGAAAGAGAGAGAGAGAAAGAGAGAGAGAGAAAGAGAGAGAGAGAAAGAGAGAGAGAGAGAAAGAGAGAGAGAGAAAGAGAGAGAGAGAGAAAGAGAGAGAAAAAGAAAGAGAGAGAGAGAAAGAGAGAGATAGAGAGAGAGAGAGAGAAAGAAGGAGAGAGAGAAAGAAGGAGAGAGAGAACGAGTCGCGGACAGACAGACAGAGAGACAGACAGAGATAATGACATACGTTCCCAGCAATCCGTACACTCACAAACCCACAAACATACACATTTAGAATCAACAGATTTGACAGATACTCACAAAAAATGTGTATCTCTCCTATTGAAATTAAATCTACGACAGTCATACACATTTGATCTGATTAAAATCTTCAACAAAATAATTGCTCAAGTTTGATTCGTTCTTGCATTTCAGTTTGGAAAGCTATAAAATATTTTTTCCTTGTAGACGTGTAATTGTATTCTTATTTATCGCATTCGTAGAATCTATGAAAATTTAGTATCAAAATATTCAACATCAATTCGATAGTTTAGTGTGTTCCTGTTCTGAAAATAAGTGTATGACTGAAAATTCAGAGATAAGTAGTAGGACAAAGAAATGTTCAGTTGTTGTTTTTTGCTTTAATTATTGTTATAACCACACTTTTCAAGATGTTATTGTAATTTGTGGATATAATTTTGGAACACAAACATTCTAGTCAGTTTTGTACAAATTGGATGTAGTTCTGTTTTCATACGATGCGAATAGGATTTTATTCTCTGACGAATACGATTAGAAAATAAAATATGTATCCCTTTATATATATATATATAATACTCAAATACCAGTCGATATTAACACTATCATTTTAGACAGATATATACATACACACACATATAAGCGTGTACACTACTAGCCATATATAAGCAGTGAGTGCCTGTAACGTGTGTGTCTGTATGGGTGTATATAGTGAGGAAACGCAGGAATATTAAACTACAGATTTCTGAATGCTAATAATAAGCTTTAAAACTGCCAGTGCTCTCATTATGCAATCCTGTATGATAAATGAAATGTATTATATTAGTACAAGTTTATTTCATGATATGATTTATATATGCATAACCGCGTTGCGTGCTGTAACGTCAGAAGTAACTTTCTAAATAGAAAAATTTTCAAATCATACTGACTATTCTTTACAATCATTTTCACCTCTAATATGCAGTAATGTTGCAATATTACTTGCTTTCCTTCACCTGTAAGTATAGCTTTAATGTATCTAACTGTATAGATCACTTTAAATTCTTTAAATTACGTGAATAAATCGAATAAAGAACGCCGGTCTAGAATTCAAGATGTAAAGCAACTAAATATATTACCAAGATCAGAAGTAACATGTATCCATGCAAAGATTATATATTTTCTAATGCTGATACAAAATAGACTATCAGCTTGGCCATTTCGTATATATTGCTATGGAATATTGGTTAAGAACTTTGCACTCTGTCTGTAGCAATGGTTTATATTTCAGTCGAGTCATCGTTTTTGATTATCTTTCTTATAACTTTCACATTCGTACCAACATTTGCTTGTAAGCAAATTTACTTTCTTCAAAGTTCAAATCGCCAAAACATGAAACATATTTTTAAATACTTAAATATATAATCAGTAAAAATGTGCCCATACATTTCTGTAATCTTAATTTATTATTAAATTTTAATCGCACCTGATATTTTTCAGAAATAAATGTTGTGTGTCTGCTTGTAATCGATTTCGTTAACCTAAGGACTTTGCCTGATAAAGGTGCTACACGACAGAAACGTGCCTGGGTTAACGTCTACACTATTATACTTGCCTACATAAAATCATATTGTCATTTACTATATTGCTTTTTTCTCTCACACTTCCACACTATGATTACATTTAGTCTGTCCACGATTTTCTTTGCTGTCTGTCACATCTTGAAAACATTCAAGATCACTTCTTCATTAATAAATGGTTAATTCTTCTTTATTGTACTATGGCGTTACCTTCTTATCTCTCTCGGATTTCCAAATGCTTCCCCATTGTTCACTGTTCATGTAATATATCAAGACCTTTCGCCATGCATCAACTTCCCATCTTTTTATTGTTTTTTATTTTTTTATTTTTCCTTTTGTCATTTTTCCACATTTTCCGTCGTTTTCTCTTCATTGTTCAATTTTGCCATCTTTCATTCCTAGCTTTTGGTTTCCCCGTCGGCAGTTGCAACTTCTCAGGTATCACTTCCTTCTACCTGTTCATTCCTCCTAACTCAGCTTTACTTCTCTTAACATAGCACCCCTCTCACCATCCTACGACGCCGTTAACGTGTAATCCCTCTGTACTAGGACACTATGATTATTAATTCATAGAGTATTAAAAATATTACTAATTTAGGATTATTTTTCTTATGGACGGAATATCTGACGTAATTATACGCTAACGAAAGTGTCAATATGTGCTTCTTAACTATTTTCATTTACTTTTAGATTTTATCAGCTAAAATATATATCACCTTCTCAAGCCAAAATGAGATGCCCTCCGAATCCAACAGCTTTTCGTTGCCTAATGTCTACGTATACGTATGAGGAGTAAAACTATAAATCGCTGGCATCATAGTTTAAATTGTTGATATGAAAGTATAATAGACACAAACAAATATGCATAAAACATTTTACTCAGTATCGTTGTGCCTTATATAAATGATGTGCATTCAGTGATTACACCTTTAAACACAAATAGTTAATTTCAAATCCCAAAGAGCCTTTTATAGAAATATATAAATTAGAACAAAATTGCATTGTTGATGGGGCAGTAATCATCTGTAGTTTCCTATCTAGGCATTATTTATGTGGATATTCATTTCAAAATGATTGATCGATAACTAATGAAAAACATAATCTTTATTCATTTCGATTATGACTAATGAAGTCGATCAATGCTCAATTATATACATTAATACTACCATGTTCATTAATAGAACATGCATTTGTGAAAGAGCAGAGGTTAATATCAAATTGTTCAAGCTACATTCAACGTATATTATTAATCACATGACTTCATTACATATGTCCCAGCTTATGTTTACGCACAGACGTACAGAATATACACATGCTAGCTGATCACGTGCCGTCAATAATGACGGCTGATGATAGTATTTTATATATAAATAAGGTACAAAATAAGATACATAATAATCACGCATACAAACATTCACATACTTCCCTTGGACATGCACATACATAGACACATATACTCACACAGAGTTGAAATGCTGATTTTTCACCCCTTCTTTCCTTATTCATCTATTACCTTTCCTTTCTCTCATTACTATTACTTTCTATCACTCCCTCTTAGTCAGGACTATTACTCTCACTACTTTTCCTTCACTGAATTACTATTTTCACTCCTCATCGGCATCCGGGGTGATTCTGGAGAAATATATATACAAATATATAAAAACACAGCATTCATTATTAAATTAGAAGATTAGTTCTGTAGCACGACAACAGATGACAGCACTCAGTTGCATAGCGAGAGTTTGCAGTAAGCTTCATGAAGGAGTGTGCCGAGTGACGGCGCTGCGTTTACGTCGTATGAGACATTTGAGTTTTGTGATCACGTGTACGTTGTAGTCTGTGATTTCTCTCATGGACAGGAAGCTGAAACAAAGAGCCAACTGTAGATTTTCTCGTTAAACATAGAAAGCCTGCAACAGAGACATTGAGCATGCTTCGGCAAGTTTACGGCGACGAGGGAATGGGTCGTACGTAATGTTGCGAGTGGCACGAGCGCTTCAAAAGCGGAAGAACGTCCCTGGAAGGCGATGAGTGATCTGGAAGACATGTCACGTGCTTCTCTCATAGAAACGTGAAGAAATTCATCAGCCTGCGCATGAGAATCGTCGGAGGACAATCAACGAAGTTTTGTAGCGTTTGAGGGACAACATTTGATGAAAGCGACCGGAAATGTGGAGCATGCCCACAGTACACCCTGTCATCGAGCTCCCCTCATTTGGGAATTTCTTTTCAAACACAATATGGTATCGCTTCTGCACCTGTCCTATTCACCAGATTTAGCACCTGTGGACTTCCATCACTCACCGAGAGAAAGCAGTTTAAAAGTCAGTTTTAACACCGTTGTTGAGATCAAGAGCGAATCGCAGAAGGACCTCGACTCACAGAAAACGACTTCCAGGCCGGATTCCAAAATTGACAGGAACGCTGGGACCGGTATTTTGCTGCGCAAGATGACAATGATGTTATAACCTAGGTAAATAAGCTATTTTTTATCGAACATATCTAGATCGGGAACTGTTTGATACCACCTCGCATACATATATTCGCGTGAGTGTATTGAGCCATCTCTTCTACGCTGAATTAAACACAAGATTCATAAGAATTTACCTGTATAATACGAAATACACAGCCTACCTCAATATGTATTATATCGTATCCCTAGCACATATAATTTCTGATTGTGTTTGGTTTCCAAAATCAGCCGTTTAAGTTGTTGTATGTTAACTCCTAAAAACAAAATTAGGTGGATGCTTGCTTAGGTAATAAAAGGATAGCGTTTAACTATAAAATTACTTATTGGTTGAATTTTACGATACATCTAAAGAATTTCAGGGATTATACTTAATGGCCTTTATTTTACTGTCATTGTGGAGGAACGATCTTCCAATATAACGATGGTCTTTACTATATATCCTTGATATGAATGCCGTTTTTAGTATATTGATTTATTGTAACATTCAATGCGAGAAATGCCAACGAAGCTAGAAAAGCCGATGGGAATGAAAATGTATAAATGTCCTTGTGAAAGTAGAGAATATAGTTAAATAAAATATGCTGGAACGTATTTCTGGTTTTATAAATTATAAGTCACTTGGTTCTTAATACGTGCAACAGTATGGCTAAACCTAGCCATAATTTGTTACACTTCAGAACGAAAATGGTAACATTCCTCTACTAAGCAAACACACTGTCTTTGAATAGGTGACAAGAGTCTTTGTCTGGTTTACCGATCGCTCTCTCTGAACTAATATCAGTTTCAATACAGTTTTATTACACTAGGTTGATACACGTCTGCATACAGAAATATATATTATTGATGCAGCTATGTAAATTGTACGCACGCCTTGAGTGTAATGATTCTTCTACAATTATCGTTGTTTTCATTATAATATATCGGACTATAACTAATATTTTATAAACTGTCACCTGAAACGTCTTTCGAATTTATTACTACTTGCGCATGTTGTCCCTTTCGTCGCATTTTTATTGTGCTACATTGATAAGAAAATTGAATTGGATAGTATTATGTGTGACTTTCATTCATTATTTTCTTTCAGCTGTCATACTATCTTTTCATTGCATTCATGATTTGTAAATTTCCTTACGGCGTTAATTTCACCTATAACAAAGGTTTCCAGTGTTCAGCTTTTCAGAAAATCCTTAATCATAGAATGTAATGTCTAAAATGAAATGAAAGCAGCATCCATAATTAATTTATTAAAACATACCTTCATTATTGTCTTCAAAAGATGTAAATCAATATGGAATTAGATTTTGAGTTAACCTTCTAACATCCAACTCGACACAACTTTGGCACCGTTACTTAGTCTCTGAACCTGCTAAAAATAGGAGCAAAATATATTTCAAACCCAAATTTTATAGCTTAAAAGAAATGAGAGCTTATATAATGCAATCCAAGTTAACTTCATACATTATTTCTGAAAAGAATTTGCTGCTGTAGGACATGGTTTGAATGTTTTACTCATACATGTATTAGACCGGGTCGGGGGGTACAAATTATCAAGATTAAAATGTTTTCATTATATTCTTGTGAAATAATCAATAACAATTATTTCCTACGTAAGGTTTATAGAAGCTGAACTTAGTTCCTTCGTAAGTGAAACTGAGGACAATGAAAACAAGTTTAGCAAAAATTATATCACTGTTACCGTTGGACATTCAGAAGTTTGATTATATTTATTTCTACAATTAGCTACGGAGAATGAAGTGACATAAATTTAATCAGGCTCTAAGAGAGTATCAAGAAGACATGTCTATCCGTATATGTGTTTTTGTGTATATGCAGTGTATATTTATATATATATGGGGTGAAAGAGCTGGCCTGGTGATTAGCCTTTCGTACGCAAAATAGTGGTTTCGATTTCCGGAGCGGTTGGCGGCGCGTTCTATTCTTGAAGAAATCATTTCGTTACACGTTCCCCTGCTATCACTTCGACATTTTATTTGTGGCCAAGCGTGCACCACTCGTACATTTAATGCCGATCTGATTGAGGGCTTGTGCAGATCTTTCAGTAAGAAATTACTAATAGATATAGGGGTTCAACGTATATGATTCTCTAATTTCATTTATTCAAAGAAGGGAATTATGGAAGGAAATGTTTCCCACTTTTATAAGCAAATACACGTAACACACATATGACAATATGGAAATACGTGTGTAGCACGAAATATAACATTGACTGGGAATCAAAATAATTTTATTTATTACAAACTCTTTTATTAAGATAAATAGAATAACTTTATCTAATCAGAGCTCTACATTTTCAGACGGTAAGTACAATTTGGTTTTGATTTAGCTGCTACTGCTGGCCTGTCTCGTGAGTATAACTTTCCTAATATTTTCTTTAACAGTGAGGGCGCGTGTATGTGCCCATCAAATTATTACGACAGGAATAGTTTGATATTTAATGTAAACAAACTAAAATAATGTAATAAATGTAATAAAATTGTCTTCAAAATATATATTTTAAAAAAGATTCTTAAATTATCATTAATTTTGCCAAAAAGGAAATCTTATGTTTCAAGTCGTTTCAGATATTCTCCCCATATCAAAGTTTATTTGCCGTTTACAGCTCTGTCTGCACTCCAAAGTATATCGTGGCATTTATTTGAAATATGTTAGAACTACAGGCAATAATAGTTCTTAGTATGATTCGTGAACTTTAGAATATATGGCAATGTAAATGAGTTTTGTAACCTCATTTATAAGTGCAAATCCACAACTGTTCCGATGCAAATTATTGATAGATTTGTGATGCAGAAGATAAAGTAGTATATGTTAATCTTTCTTCCGTACATTGAAATTAGACATACTGTTTGAATATATTCGATGTATCAAAATGATATATTGGAAATATAAATAAACTGCACTCTATTACGCAATATCGTATACAGTAATATAAAGTTTTGTAAACTACATGCTATTTCTTATGCAAACGTTTATACATTTTCAACAACATTAACCATTGCTATAAATAAATAGGAATATATTATCACAATTGAATGTAACAAGGGAATTTGGGAACATATAAGTTTAGACTTTTTATAGCAATCTAAGTATTGTTTTGATGTCTATGTTACAATTGATCTCTCAATTTCGTAGAATCAAATTACACTGCACCTGGTATTGTGGATATTTCGAGACTGAATATATCAGCCGTGGAACTAAAATATTACAGGTGATAAAAATAATATAACTACGTCAAATATTTGAAATTATCTAAGTATTTAATCTGTTTAATGCCCTCAGCTATAATATGGAATGTTGACTCAGTAACTTAAACATGAAAGAATGCTTTTAATAATTTTACATTTCCGATAATTCTTGAGGTTTATTTTAAATGATATTCTGACGAGGGCAAAAGATCCAGGTGTACTTTTATAGTACAAAGAGTTTCAAGACATAATTAGATAATTTCTCGAAACTCAGTCCATTATTCCTTTGCTCTCTTAAGATAAAGAAATTATTCTTAAAAGTTTCGTAACAATTATGTATGCCGTGAATATTAAACATTACCACGCGGATCATTTAGATGTACGTGTCAAACATTAGTGCAATATGGAAATTAATTACTTTTTATCAGACACTGATAATGAGGTTGAAGCTTCAATTATTTCATTTACTTCCCACAATTAATGTCAATTAGTGCTACTCAGATAGTGTCATGAGCGTGAACTACACAATTTAATACTACACTGTTATAAAAATACAAACTAATACCTTTTCTCCTGATGATGGATAATTTTATAGATAGTCTAGGAAGTTTACATCCGACAGTATGCCATTCCAACCATAAAAATCATGTCTACGTTTTTGGTTATTGCAGATTTAATATATTTATCTGCTGTTTAGAAGAAGCTGCTTTTTTATCTACGTTGATGTGGATGCTACTTATAAGAGTTCTATTGACCACGTAGAGGCTGTGTCGCTGGCGAAATTTAAGTAAATCTATGTCAGTTAGTTTAAGTATGTCATCTATTGACCAGTATTTTACATATAAATGCTCACATAAAACATAAATCTTTTTAGAACACTTTCAAAACTAAACACTGGTCGTTTTGCAACACTAAGTACAAAAGATAACAAACCATATGTTACTTTGATAAATTTTCACAGGTTTAAATAACACTATTAATAAATGGAGATAACATTGCATAGTAAATGTTTTGATGTGAGGTTATTAGCTAAAACTAAAGTGGTTGTAGTCTGGAAAACATAAGTCACTCAAAAAACATAGAAAGATCTTCACCTTCACTTAAACATTACACGTTTTCAGCACGTTACTGCATTCTACATTCGTCAATATATTCGTGGGTCCACTCGAGTGACCCGTCCAGCAAGAATCCCACTCAATCCCCATCTCAGCAAGATGCCTCCTCATCTGCCGTAGCCATGTGGCATGTGGCCGACCAACGCGAGCCGTCAAACCAACCAGACCTCCACTGAGAGGAACACGGTAAGTAGGTTCTAGCTCGTAATTTGAGCAACGTGGCCAAACAGTATGACCTGGCGCACCCGGATTATAAGACTAACAGAACATATACTAGTTTCTTATTCGAATCGTTGGCTGGTTACAAAATCCCACCAATGGTAACCCATAATCCTGCGAAACATTACGGTACCAAGGCGTTCAGGCAACTCCAAAGGTCTCCGGACAGTGCCCAAGTTTCACAAATATAGAACATGACAGGGAGGACTAGAGGCTAACCAATGAGTCCACAACTGCACCAGATCTTCCAAGTCTTCAGACACAAATAATACCGCTTTGAATCTCACTGCTCCTATATTCTCATTACCGCAGTTAAACATTTTAACACCATATTACAAATGAATGTTTAAGTGACATTGACGAATTTCTGTGTTTTTGAATGGTTAACTTATGCCTTCCACGTAGCAATTTGCATTTTTCAAAATTATACATTCGAAACTTTAAGAAGTGTAACTATGATGTAAACTGCAGTGTAATGCTGGATTAAATGAGGTGCTTCAGTGACGTTCATGATGTAATATATATGCATTGCACTAACACTTCTCTAATATAGATTTGTGATGTTTGTTTTTACATTATAACAAACCATTTGTATGTTGTTCAATCTAGTGTTTAATATATTCACATCTTTTGAGGACTACGGTCATATTTTCGAGTAGAATGTTTTCTTTATGCTTACATAAACATGTGAAAAATGCATGGGAACGCCAACTCCAGCTTCACAGAAAAACTGCATATCAAATCAGGTGCACTAGGTGTACGATGTGTGCAATAGTATTTTAATTCTTTTAAACAACGCATTGACCTATTCACAAGCTGATTTCTCATATTCGTTTGCCGGAAGTATGGTGGCTGTTATAAAAATATTGTGAGGAATTAACTTTTTCCAGTGTTATCATCTAAGTCATGTTATATATTTCACAAAAAACTATAGGAGTCTTCCATATACTTCTATATTTTCACATCAAAGCTAACGTAAAATTGTATTGATATATGCGCATATAACCTACCTCTGCCATTTGCTCCATGTATTTATAACGCGTTTTCTCAACTATATCAGTTCAGTTTCAATATTGCATGAAGATACGGTGGTAAAACGATAATATTTCAAAGAATGAATAATATTGCCATTACATGATAGAGTGTATTTAACATATCCATGTGATTTTGCGCATTTATTTGTAATTTTAACAAAGGCTTAAATCAACAAAGGTTTAGCACTCTACCCATTGACGCAACACTTCCATTTCATCTCGGTACGGTTTGATAGAATGAGGATTATGGATCCCGTTCAAAGGGCTTACAGCTAAAATAATCCATGCGGTAAATCCGCCATTGATTATTATTTCTACTTCGACTGAATCTCGCAATAACTGATATATTTTCCGCACTGAAAACAACTACGAATAACGAGAAAATATGGTTGATATATGCAGTTACTGTAATATGATAATGTCATATATGTGTTAAGCAACGCTTCCATAACAATAACCAGCATTACAATTTATATATATATATATATATATATATATATATACATACATACATACATATATATATATATATATATATATATATATATATATATATATATATATATATATATATATATATATATATATATATATATATATATATATATATATATATATATATATATATATATATATATATATATATATATATATATATATATATATATATATATATATATATATATATATATATATATATATATATATATATATATATATATATATATATATAGTCGCAGGAGTGGCTGTGTGGTAAGTAGCTAGCTTACCAACCAAATGATTCCGGGTTCATTCCCACTGCGTGACACCTTGGGCAAGTGTCTTCTGCTATAGCCTCGGGCCGACCAAAGCCTTGCTAGTGGATCTGGAAGACGGAAACTGAAAGAAGCCTGTCGTATATATATATATATATATATATATATATATATATATATATGTGTGTGTGTGTGTGTGTGTGTATATGCTTGTGTGTCTGTGTTTATCCCACCAACATCGCTTGACAACCGATGGTGGTGTGTTTATGTCCCCTTAACTTAGCGGTTCGGCAAAAGCGACCGATAGAATAAGTACTAGACTTACAAGGAATAAGTCCTGGGATATATATATATATATATATATATATGTATGTATGTATATATAAGATACTCTGAATTTCTTGACATTCTTCTAAATGTCATTCGGATAGACTTGTCATACGTTAGAAGTTAACTTCGTTGTGTATTCTACAGGCATTTATTGGTGTCTAATTGTTTGATAATGTTAATCAAGTTCGCTTACAACTGAGTGCCTAATTGTTGTCTGCCTGGCGTTTTTAATGCCTTTTTTAGCATCTAATATACATATACGCACAAACACATACGTACATGCAAAGGCGGCGAGCTGGCAGAAACGCTAGCACGCCGGGCGAAATGCTTAGCGGTATTTCGTCTGCCGTTACGTTCTGAGTTCAAATTCCGCCGAGGTCGACTTTGCCTTGCATCCTTTCAGGATCGATAATTAAGTACCGGTTACGCACTGGGGATCGATGTAACCGACTTAATCCCTTTGCCTGTCCTTCTTTGTCCCCTCTATGTTTAGCCCCTTGTGGGCAATATAGAAATAGCATACATACATACATGCATGGATAACTACATAGATACATACATACATACATATTGTGCCAAATACGAGAGAAAGGGGCTATCTGTGGACTATTGATAAGTAGTGTGTAAATCAACAACATACGATAACACTGCCAGCTTCACATTTGTTGTTGAAGCAACACGATATATACAAATCCGCCTGGTGCAAAATGTGTTTGATCAAGATATCTGGGGCTATAAAAATCTGCAAGGATAATTGTTAAAAGAAAATGCTTTCCTTCACAACTATACTACCGAATAGGTGACCGGTCATAATCTATTCTAGATTAAGAATAGAAAGAAAACACAGATAGATATATTCATTCATACATATATACAAACATGCACATATATATATATATATATATATATATATATATATATATATATATATATATATATATAGTCCTATTTATACATATATTTTCATATAAATTCGCGTGTATATGTATATATATATATATATAGAAATATATATATATATATATATATACATACATACATATGTATAAATGCGTGTATATATATGTATATATATATATATAGAGAGAGAGAGAGAGGGTGAGAGAGAGATGCGTGTATATACATTCATATATATATATATATATATATATATTTGAATGAATGTATGAATATACATGTACATACAACACAAACACACATGCATTTATGTATGTATGTATTATGTACGTATGAGCGTCTACTAATATGTCTGCAGGCTAATTAACGCCCATTGTATCCTTTGTACATTATTAAAAAAATGTTTGACTGTGAAATGCAAAAAATTCCGGTTCACAGATTATTTGCGAAAATATTTAAGTGAGAGCAAAAATGTTTTTTAACGGGAAATACAATCAGTAGTATATGATATATATATACATATGTGTCTGTGTCTGTGTGTGTGTGCGTGTGTATGTGTGTGTGCGTGTGGATAATTCTGATGTACGGTTACATAATACCTATCAAGATATAAGCGAGATCGCTAAACATGTACACACCCTAATACATCCGTGTTGAAATTCACTTTAAAATCACAGAAGAATTAAAAGTGAAGTCACTTTTGTTTGTTTTTGTATCATAATTAGAGTTTACTACTGAAGGATTAAACAACCAGGTTCTCAAGGATTAAACACCACGTTCTCGTGTTTTTTACATTTTTTGATGCTGTCTTTAGCAATGAATAGGGTCCGACATTCCTTTCTACTAAGATTTTGACTAGCCCAAGTGGAAGCTTCAATATGGTCGCTCACTCTAGTAGAACGAGCAACCAAACGTCCCTAAAACCTTAAAAATGGTGGAGCACCTTGAATAAAGTGTTTTCTTCACTACTTTGGGAATAAAGATAGATGGTCATGACAAGAAAATCATTCATCAAATGTCAGCCCATTCCTGTATTAATCGTGGCTCAAAATAACAAAAACAATTGAGTTCGGTAGTTCTTGATTTTATACACTATACTTCGACTTATTAGAATTAGCAGCCAACTCTTATATAAATCACAATGTTATTTCTAAAAGTAATGGTATGCAACAAACAGCGGTCCTGCAAACATTGCGAGACCGATGGTTACAGCTACAATTCCGATGAAAACTTGAAAACTGGATACAGATAAACAAACTGTTCAACACTAAAATCAATACCAACAGTGGAAAATTGTCTAATGTAATGTCTCCGAAAAATATTGCAGCCATTATAGAACGACAGCAGCACAAAACTCATACAAATCACACAGAAGAACAAACACATACAAACACACACACATACGTACGCACGTACACGCACAGATATTCAGATTTTGGCTCAGTGTCCAGTTAAGGTATCACAATCGCCAACACGTACAAACACGTAAATAATGCAAATAACACTACAAGAGATACAAAAATCCCACAGTTAATTCTCTTACATACGAAACAACCCATTACCAGCGCATCTATATATCTCATCAAGCTACTTACGACAATTTCTTCCAGAAATCAATTTCTCACACACTCACATATTCATACACTTGCACATACCTAGCTCTCAGTCGGGTTAACCATTCAGGTTAATGCATTCAATTACTAATCAGACCATTACACTTTATCATTAGGTTCCCTGTACAACAATGCTTGGTACATCCAAACTACTATCGCCGTAAACACTACGCCTCACTGCATTCTATTAATGACTTATACAAAAAAATCTCAACCCGATATTTAGAATCAATAGAAAATACTGCCTTGCTAGCGAACTACAATTCTGCTATATATATATATATATATATATATATGACCGTTTTCAGAATTTCCCAAATGGATTATTCCAACAGGGCTGTATTCAATATTTCCTGAAAGGATTATCACAATAATACTTGATTTACCTACATTATTATTTAAATAATATCTCGTATAAACATTCAGACAAACCCCGTACGAATATGACATCAACATCGAATCCCCTAAATATCCTCTTGATATAACTCCACAATTGTTTCCACGTCAGGAATCTCCAGAATGTGTTGTCTTGGGATCATCAGATATAATGTAGCACCAACGAATCTCCTGCCTCCCTCTTTATCAGCAACATTGGAGAAGAGCGAATATAATCAAACTGCATAAACAAAGATATCAATATACGACGCACAAAATATTTAATTGCGAAATACTTGACATAACATTTCTACAGCAATGCCAGTAGACGTCAATAACAGAGTAAAGAGGACAAAATCACACAAAAGATATATAATTACTCACCAGTACAATATTTCATCAACAGAAAGATACCATGGCTTATGCAAGCTCAGTTTTAAATCCCAATGTAACCATAATAATCTCTAATAAAAACAATGTAATATATTTCACCATATCGCATGTATTACATATTCTTCACCCATAAGCCATTGGTTCAACGAAACAAAACGCAAAAGGAAAAATCATATGGACACGACCTAAACAAAAATTGTTACAGCATTAGGTTCTGAACCAACGCCTTTACATGTATAATTAGTATGAATATTTATTTATTTTCAACGTTTCAGAGTTCAACCACCATACCATTATGAAAAACCGTTATGTATTTTAGTCGGTACAGGTAACACATAGCAATAAGTAGACACAGATGAAGTGATAGCATCAGTTGGATTATTAATCCTATACACTATGTATATGTACCAATAATAAAGTGCGTTGGTACATCACATGTTGCAGTCTGATCAAGTGCACAGAGTGGGCCTCTCCTGTAGGAGTAGTCAGAATGTACAGGTGTAATGAGACAAAAAGAAGACAGATTATATGTCCAGTCTATAACACAGTTTTCCATAAACTTAACTATTACAAGTTAGAGTACGATCTTCCCATCAATAGACACATGACATAGCTGCATATAAAACTACATTTGTGAACAACGGTGAAATTGTTTCAGCTTGAAAACAACCTCTCAGATCGAGTTATTCGTCAAACAATAACAACTCTAAAATTATTCATATTCTTAATTGAATATCACTGTTGATATCATTTCATATATTAATTGATACATTACCCTTTCGTTCAACATTACTACTGACTATCACATTTCATCTATAAACTTATCAAGTTAATAGATGTACTATTGTATATAAAGGCCAGTCGACGCTATGGAATTAAATATATAATTAAGTAATTTGAGCCAAAGATATATGCTAAAAACTTCAAATATTATTAAATATAACGATTCGTGAATCGTTACGATATTAGCAGATATAAAATATATGTTCACAAATGATAAAATAGTGTGGACAGAAATAACTGCGAAGCAACAGGATATTACCACATAACATGATCTTTATTATATTTCATAATAACAAACGCATTGCACAAGAAATTACAATATTCTGGGTAAAATATAATGTTAACAGATTTAATATATCCACTACATGATGGTGCCTGATACTATAAGCCAAGATATAATACACAAGAATCATTTTTATATATTTTTTTGTTGATTCGATTATTAAAGTTGCGTGAAGGCTTGTTTCTGTTGATCAGCTAATGAGAACAATCTTTGCAGAATTTCCATTTGAATTAATGAAGGTATTCATGCAAACGTTTGGTTTTTAAATCAGAATAAAACATATGTCTCGAAACTAAATAAGTGTTATTATGCTGTCAACACACGTCGACACAATATCAATAATATCATTTGAAAGTCAAATAAAAGAAGCTGCAAACAATACTTATGATTGAAAGTAGTCAACTTTTCCTTGCGTTGTCTTCAAGATGTGTAGTCAATAGAAAAAAGAAAAGACAAGCACTCATACTGTTCTTGTAACAGACGTTATTAACTGTACTACTCTGATATTATATAAACATAACTTTAATAATACACCCAGATTTTTTTGCAAACAAATTTGCTTTGGGGAATGATTACAGATTTTGTGAGAAGCTACTATTATATATGACTAAAAATATATGAAGCTATAGTAACCTGAAGTATCACATTAAAAGCAACCTACTAGTGTTTGCTTTAAATTCAAATCAATAATGTTTTCCCTTCAGATTTATAGACAAATATCAATGTCTAGCGACGATTCTATTATGTAGATTCTTGAGTATCAATACCTACCTTAGTTGGAAAATCTCAATTGCAATACTTTCTACTGTTTATTCTGGTGTAAAAATATGCCACATTTGATGACGTGTCACCTAACGAAATTTAAATAAAGCCTTGTAGCAGCTAATAGATATTCTTCCCAGTGATGTGTTAGACAAAAGGAGAAAGTACAGTTCTATATTTAAGAGGTGAGGAATTATGTACATTATTTACATTTTGATGGATTTTGCCCTCATCTTGTTTGTTGTTAACACAACGTTTCGACTGATATACCCTCCAGCTTTCATCAGGTGTCTTGGGGAAATTTCGAACCTGGATTCTTCTTCTTAAGGTATCTTTTCGATGTTGTTGTTGTTGTTGTTATTATTATTACTATATTATTATTATTATTATTATTATTATTATTATTATTATTATTATTATTATTATTATTATTATTATTATTACTGTTGTTGTTCAGTAGTTTTAGTTTTATAACGTGCTTTCACTTCACTACCAAGCGCAGCTCTGTGCGCCTTGGGTATGCGCTGTGGTTTGCTCTGGTGCTCTTATGTTTACTGTATTGAAAGTGTTTTGCGTAGAATGTGGGCAGTACCCAGTAGTGCAATTTTCTGTATGTTATATATATTTGTAAGTCCTGGTGTTTTTGTTATGTATTTGTCTGAATATTTTTTTTATTATACCTAAGGCACCTACTATGATAGGAATTGTTTCTGTTTTTAGATCCCACATTCGAGTTATCTCTATTTCCAGGTCTTTGTATTTTGAAAGTTTTTCCATTTCTTTTAGAGAAACGTTGTCATCTGCTGGTATTGATACATCAATTAGAAAGAATTTTTTTTCTTCATGATCTTTGACAACTATATCTGGTCTATTTGCCTTAATTTCTCTATCTGTGTGTATTGGCATATCCCAGAGTATGGTTGCTTTCTCGTTTTCTGTGACCTTTTCTGGCGTGTGTTTATACCATCTTTTTTCTGTTGTTATTCCATAGTGTTGGCATAGTTTCCAGTGCTTATAGGTCCCAGCTCTGTCGTGTCTGTGAATATATTCCTTCTTAGCCAGGACTGGGCAGCCAGAGATAATATGATTTATTGTTTCTTGTCCATCTCCACATATTCTACAGTTACTTGTTATATTTCTTTTCATTATGTGTTTTTGGTAATTTCTGGTGGGGAGGCTTTGGTCTTGTGCAACAATTAAAAATCCTTCAGTTTCTACTTTGAGTCCCGAGCTTCTCAGCCATTGCTGGGATTTTTCTCTGTCTATTTCTTTCGCATTTAGTTTAGCCCAGTATTTACCATGTAGGGGCTTTTCTTGCCATCGTTTTATCATGGTCCGTTGCTGTTCTAGTTTTAGTTTGGATTTCATTTGTTTTATAGCTTTTGTTGTTTCTTCTTCTTCTTCTTCGTATTTGTTAGGTAGATTGATTTCTTCTTTGTATTTGTCAGCTTCCTTAAATACTGAAAACAGTTTTTTGGTTTGCTCGTGTTTTGTGGCTATTTGTATTAGTTTCCCTTGCTTCTGGAGTAGGTATTTTTGCAGTCCTATGGTGGTTATTTTATAATAGTTTTCTAACTGTATAAGTCCCCTGCCACCTTCTGTGCGTTGTATATATAGCCTTTCTATGTCAGATTTTGGGTGGTGCATCCTATATCCTGTCATTAGTTTTTTTGTTTTCCTGTCTATTTTACATAGTTCGTTTAGTGTCCAGTTAAGGATGTTGTAGCTGTAGCTTATAACTGGGACAGCTAAAGTGTTGATACCCATTATCTTGTTTTTAGCATTGAGCTCTGTTTTTAGTATTGATCTAACTCGTCTACAGTACTCTTTCTTTATTTTTTCTTTCATTTGTGTATGTTGTATCCTATCTAGTTCATTGACTCCTAAATACTTGTACGGTTGGCTTTCGTCTAGTTCTCTTATTTCATTGGCTTTATCTAGTGTTATATTGCTGCTTTTAACTCATTTTCCTCTTTTCAGGGTTGCTTTGGCACATTTTTCTAATCCGAATTTCATATATATTTCCTTGGTAAAGCCGTGTACTGTCTGTAGTAGTGTTTCTAGCTCTTTGTCGTTTTTAGCATATAATTTTAGGTCATCCATATATAGAAGGTGGCTGACTGTTTTTCCGTAGCATTTGTAACCGCATTCTGTTATAGGTGTGAGTGCCAGGCAGAACAGGAGTGGAGAGAGCGTGTCTCCCTGGAATATTCCTCTTCTAATGGGGATGACTTTCGTTTTCACAAGTCCCTCTTTTGTTTCGAGCTGTAGCACTGTCTGCCATTTGTTCATTGAGTGCCTTATGTATTTTATAATAATTGGTGCCACCTTGTTTATGACTAGCTTTTCCAGAATCCACGTGTGGGGAACACTGTCGAAGGCCTTTTGGTAGTCCACCCAGGCCATACTGAGGCCTTTCTTCTTTCTGCAGCTGTCTTCAGTTATGGCTTTATTGATCAATAATTGATCTTTACAGCCGTATGAGCCCTTGCAGCATCCCTTCTGCTCTTCTGGAAACAGGTTGTTATTTTCCAGGTGTTTACTCAATCTCTGCGATATTATTGCAGTAAAGGCTTTGTAGATCGTAGGGAGACAGGTTATAGGTCTATAGTTTTGTGGTTTCTCCATTTCCGTGGATTTGGGGATTAAGATGGTTTTCCCTTTTGTGAGCCATTCAGGCATTGTGTCTGGCTCTGCTAGTATGTTGTTAAAGTTTTCTGCCAGCTTTTTTATGCATTCTTGGCAGGTGTTTTAACCAGAAATTGGGGATCTTGTCGTGTCCAGGTGCCTTCCAGTTGCTTAGTCTTTGCAGTGTCTGGGTGACCTCTTCAGTTGTTATAGGGGCCCAGAGTTGCTCAGGTGCTAAGTTCGTTGTTTTAATGGTCCTTTTCTGGGGTTGTTGCTTCACCGACCATATTTGTTTCCAGAATTTCTCTAGTTCTTCTGCTGTTGGTGCTGCAGTAATGTCTATTTTATTTTTACCCAGTTCTTGGTAGAGTTTTTTTGGGGTTGGATTTGAACTGTTTGTTTTGTTCAAAGAAACGTTGGCGTTTCTCATACCGGCGGATCCTTTGTGGTTTGGTAAGGATGTCTTGCTTTAGTTTTTCTTTTGCCTCAGGTAAGTCTTTTTCTGTAATGCTGTATTTGTACAGTATTTTTGTTTTCTTTTTGTTACTTAGTTGTGTTGATTGTTTACTAATTTCGTTGAGAATCGATAAATCTTTACTCTTTTTTTAAATTTTGTTCTGGATGTTATTTATCCACAAGGTCTGTTTGGGTGGTAGAGCTCCTGTTCGGATGGGTTTGAGTGAGTATCCTGCTTCTTTTGTGGTTGTAGTGGCTGCCGCATATATTATGTCATTTAGCTCAGTGATATTGCCTGTTGTTTCTGTGGTTGTTAGTTCCGTGACGGCTAGGTTTATGCTATTTATTATTGATGTTGTTTTATTGTCTATTTTGATTTTTGGGAGATATAATCTGTGGTCCATTCTAAGATCTGTGGTTTTCAGTTCTTTGGTTATTCTCATTTTCATAGTATCGTAATTATTAGGTTTCCCTTCGTTATTCCCAGGCTTTAGATTTGTTTTGCCTTCCTTTTCATTCATATGTTTGTCTGTGGTGTTCTGGATTGGTGCTTCTTGTACACTATTATACATCTCTACGGTGTGGGTTTGTTGTTTTTTGTTTATTTCGTTTTTGCCGGAAATGTTACGTTTGTCCTCGTGTTTTGCTATCTCAGTGTTTATATTATTTTTTGGCATTGGTGTGTGACTACTATCTAGATTTTCCTGATGTATTTTTCTTTTCAATTGTTCTATTTCTATTTCTGATATTTTTTTTGCTTTTAGAATATATATTCTTATGTTAGCTATTTTGTTAGGGTTCATTGTTTTATCGAGGTCTATATTTACATTAATTTTCTTCCATGTTTTATATGTATGTGTTGTTGCGTTTTCGTTTTTTGGGTAGAGCACTGCTGTGAAATAGGGGTGTAGGATCGAAATGTATTCCTCACGTGTCCATTTATGCCGTTTTGGTTTTGTTTGCGGGACATGAGGAACAACGTCCGGCCCTTTATTTTGACGGTCATCGTTTTCGTAGGGTACCGGTTCGTTTATTTCTGTTGTCAGATTGTTTTGCACGTTCAGATCTTCGTACTTTTTTCGTAATAAGCTTACAGTACGCACTTCTCGGTTGTTATTCTTGGGTGGAATAATACCGGTGCTATTTAATCTGTTTGTAGTCCTGTTAAACTTCCCCGGTGTAGCCCTGTTAAAGTTCCCCGGTGTAGTTTGTTAAACTTCCCCGGTGTAGTCCTGTTAAACTTCCCCGGTGTAGTCTGTTAAACTTCCCCGGTGCAGTCTGTTAAACTTCCCCGGTGTAGTCTGTTAAACTTCCCCAGTGTAGTCTTATTATTATTAGTATTATTATTATTATTATTATTATTATTATTATTATTATTATTATTATTATATTTTTATTATTATTATTATTATTTATGTCAGTACCTGGAATCGAACTCGGAATCTTGAGGTTAGTAGCCCGCGCTCTTAACCGCTATGCCATTGCCCACAGCCATATGGTGTAGTGGTCAAGATCGCGGGCTACTAACCCCAAGATTCCGAGTTCGATTCCAGGCAGTGACCTTAATAATAGTAATAATAACAACATCTAAAAATTATTCTTTGTAAGCCTAGTACTTATTTTATCGTTTTTTTTTTTTGCCGAACCGCTACTTTACGGGGACGTAAACAAACCAGCATCGGTTGTCAAGCGATGTTGGGGGGGGGGGGGACAAACACAGACACAAAAACACGCATATGTATATATACATATACATTTATACGACGGGCTTCTTTCAGTTTCCGTCTACCAAACCCACTCACAAGGCTTTGGTCGGCCCGAAGCCATAGTAGAAGACACTTGCCCAAGTTGCCACGCAGTGGGACTGAACCCGGAGCCATGTGGTTGGTAAGCAAACTACTTACCACACACCCACCCGATAAAATGAGATAACAAAACCAAGGCTGTGAAGAGTTTTCAGGACATTTATAAGGAACAACAAAGCCAAGGGTTTGTTATCTCATTCTGTCTAATATATATATGAATGATAATACAAGACCCACATTAGACTCCTCACTCGTATCACTATCGAACCAAGAGATTTCGTCATACACACACACACACACACACACACACACACACACACATATATATATATATATACATATGGTCTAAATGTGCAAAGTACAAAGACAGTTAAGGGAACAACAAATAGGTGAATTAGCCCCAGACGCTCAGGAAGAATAGGAAAGTCTTTGACATTTCGAGCATAAGCTCTTCGACGGCAAAGTATGAGAAGAAAAACGATGGAGAGACACGCAATACAGAGAGAGGAAAAATGTGTCGGGATTAACGGTTTCACAACCACTTAATCAACAACAACCCTCCTCATTACCCTCCATACACCATAAATAGAAATCACTTACAACCACCACTTTTGAACCACCCAAAACTAAACAGGGAACAAGCTTACAGACAACGCATTTATGAAATAGATTGCACCAAACCTAAAGATCACCCATACACCAGGAACAGAACACACCAACAACGTCCCAATACCAGGCATAACCACTCCATAACAACCCAAATAACACTAGGATAAGAAACACACCACATGCTAGTCACTACTACCCTATGACCCAAAATTACTGGCCCCCACCGAACTCAAGAACAACACAAAATAACACCAGATCAAGAAACATCCCACATACTAGAGTTACACACATCACTAACCAAAACACCCATAGACACCCACACACATATAACAATCTAAGGCAACAATACTACCATTCCCCCGAACCAATCCCATATAACCTAACAGACAGCTCATGCAAACAAAATTACAAACAACTTTTGTTAGTCCCAGACCAGAGACACCAGGACACAGGCTGGAATCTAGTAATCAGAAAAAACCGAAGATAATCAATCTATCAACCAAACCTCTTTCAAGCATAAAAATAGACATCCTCTCAAAAGGGCTAAAATTCACCCCAACTCCACGCAGAGCCAACCAAAATGAAGTGAAGGACAGTATAACAGAATTCTGTAGAAAATTAAGACTCACAGAAGCATTTACCAATCACAACACTGAAGATGACTCACTAGTCAAAAACAAAAGTGAGCACATCCCACACAAAGGTAGAAATAAAAATCTAGATGAATTCTGCAACCACATCGAGAACTTCCCTTACCACACCATGCATAAACAGACAGTTAACTCAAACTTTAACACTACACAATGGAAGGAACTAATAGAACTCCAAAATGATGAAGATATTACGATTAAGGAAGCAGATAAAGGAAGTGCAGTTGTAATAATGGACACATTATACTATAGAAACCTAATAATCTCCATGCTGGATGACAACCAACACTATGAAAAAGTCACAAACTACACCCCACAAAAAATAATGAAAACCCTGTGCTCACTAATTAAAACACATGGAAATGAACTGACAACCAAGGAGATTGATTTTCTAACAAACTTCAAATGCAAGCCCAGCCTTTTCTATGGTCTGCCGAAAATACACAAAAGCCAGATCATAAATGAGACCATCAAAAAATCACCAATGACATACATACATACAACAAACCCGGGTGATCTAAAACTGCGACCCATCATAGCTGGCCCAGCCTGTGAAACACACAGACTAAGTCTATTTATGGACATCCTCCTAAAACCCTTCCTTAAACACATAAATAGCTATATCAGAGATGACTTGGATATGCTAAATCACCTCCCAAAGAAAGTCAAGGAAGAAACAATCATGGTCTCATTTGACGTGATTAATTTATACACCAGTATACCTCATAATTATGGACTTGAGGCAATTCAATTCTGGCTGGATCAATTCCCGAAAGAAATCCCAAACAAGATCAGTAAAGAATTCAATACTAAATCGGTTGAATTCATCTTGCGAAACAACCACTTCATGTTTGACAATACTTTCTACCGACAAAAATCCGGAATTGCTATGGGCACTAGTGCAGCTCCAGTCATTGCGAACCTAACAATGGGTTACTTGGAAATAATAATATACCAGGAATCTTTATCCACCTTTGTCAACACCCTTTCCCAATACATAAAAGAAAATTGGAAAAGGTTCCTGGACGACTGTTTCATGCTCTGGAATGAAAACACAGATGAACTCTTGAAATTCAAAAGTCTATTGAACAGTGTCAACCCAAACATACAGTTCATAATGGAGTACAACCAAAAGGAGCTCCCATTCTTGGATATACTAATTATAAAAGTAAACCTAAAAATAGAAACGGACATATTTTACAAAACCACAGACGCCAAACAATATCTACTATTTGATTCATGCCACCCAAGACACACCAAGACAAACATCCCCTTCAACCTTGCAAGAAGGATATGCACAATAGTGTCAGAACAAAATACTAGAGACTACAGACTACAAGAACTCAAAAGCACACTAATTGACAGACACTACCCAGTTCAACTCATAGAGGATGGAATCAGACGTACATCACAAATCAACATAGAAAACTTAAGAAAAGTTAAACACAGCAACACACATTCCCCGAAAATACTGCCGTACATATCCACATACAACCCCAGAAACAAAGAAGCCTTCACCATCATCACCCTAAACATACCAATGCTACATAAGGACCCCAAAGTAAAGGAAATTTTACACACACACAAAATCATCAAAACCCACAAACAACCAAAATCACTGAAAAAGATCCTCACAAAGGCAAAATTATTTTCCGAAACAACAGATGCGAAAGTAAAAAAATGTGGTCGACCAAATTGTGCAACATGCCCAAACATTCTAGAAGGTTCAGAATTCCTCTTCAAAGAGGGACACAAATTCAAAGTTAAATCTAACTTTACTTGTGCCTCAGAAAATCTTATTTATGTAATAAGATGCTCAGGCTGCCACGAGAACTACATAGGGTCCACAGGATTATCGCTCAGACGTAGATGCACTCTGCACCGCCAGCAGATTGCATACCCAGAATACCGAATGATACCTTTTAGTGATCATATTGAGAAATGCGCAAAACAAATGCTACCACAATTTATAATCTTTCCTTTCTATCAATGTGCCATTAAAACACCAACACAGATTAGATTAAATAAGGAAACCTTTTTCATTCAAAAATACAAACCCAAACTTAACTATTGCTAACACATTTAAATAAGGAAATTCATCACCCCACTGAGAAAAAAAGGAAAAAAATATAGAACAAAACCATGGTAAATTAATCAAATTCTACCACCTTCTAGATTTCGATTATCTCCCTTATACCGGAAGAAATCCCTAATTACCTCCCCCTATCTAGAACTCTTCTTTTTCAGACTGGAGCGAACACGTTACAATGAAGTAGAGAAATTTGAAAAGACAACACGAAACCGGTTATTTCTCAAAATACAATGTTTATATACCAAAAAGATTTTATAACATTTTTCTAACATTTTTCTGACATAATTTAAATATATATTTTAACCATGTAACACAAGTCTTCTGTAGTTTTTTCACTCTTATTATCTTTTATATATATATATATATATATATATATATAATTCACCTACTTGTTGTTCCCTCGCCTGTCTAATACATTCCCACTTACAAAGTTCTATTCAATCACTATCAACGTGTTGTATATAGTTGTTTCATGTAGGACCCTAATGTGAGCTTTCTTTTCATTCGTTTTATAGATTCTGAATTGTTTAACGTCATCCTTATCGTCGTCGTCGGCGGCGGCGGCATCGTTATAGTCGTCGTCATAGTGTCGTCGTTGTTTTATTGATGTTACTGTCAATGTCTCTGTTTTTGATTTGCTATAATCATTTTGTTTCCTTTATTATTCCCCAATGAAAGATGTCTTTTAAAAAAACCTTGATTAGTTTCTTTATCTTTAAAAAAAAAAATCTTATTTTCGAATGATTTTCTACTCTTGTTACAAGGTGAGAGGTTGATTTCAACGTGTCATCTAAATACTATTCAGATATTTACGCTGTCTTTCACAAAACAAAGTCTAACATACTGGTGTTTATTTCACCCGATATTGATGATTAATCACTCTTAACTGGATTAAAAATATAAACCTTCTAATCAGTGTGATTGAATTATAATTTCTCTATTTTTATTAAAATGTGAAAAAGAAATTTAAGTACCAAAAAGATTGTGTAACGAACACATGTATGATGGGATTCGACATCAGTTATAATCGTTATATTAACACAGAAATTGCTAATTGCCAAACTTACATCAACAAGCAGCTAGCTCAAAAGGATTTCTTGTGATAGAAGTCGCAAATAATATTATTTCTATATGATGTTCAAACATACTATTATGTAGGAGGCACAGATGTACGAATATTATTTTAGAGGATTATAATGGAATAGTATCCTATGAAAGAGCAATTTTAATGTAAACCGTATCATATTTGTACAAAATATTAAATATATCAAAACTATATATAAAATCGCAGGTATGGCTATGTGGTAAGAATGTTGCTTCCAAAATACACCGTTTCAAATTCGTCCCCACGACGTGACACTTGAGCAGATACCTTTTAGAACAGCCTTGGGCCAAGCAAATCTTTGTGAGTGAATTTGATAGACGATAACTGAAAGAGAGCTGTCGTATATATGTGTGTGTGTGTTTCCTTGTTGTAGTTCCACAATCGATTGACAACCATTGTAGGTTTGTTTACATCCCTGTAATTAAGCACTTCTGCGAAAAATAACCATATGATATGTACACTATTTCAAAACAAGTACAGGGATCGACTTGTTCAAGTAAAACCCTTCAACGTGGTGCCCTAGCATGGTGGCAGTTCAATGACTGAAACACGTAGAAACTAAAAGGAAGATATATTTAAATTACATACTGTAGGGGACAGACGAACATTTTTACTCACTAGATATCACCTGTCTACTGAACTGAAAATAATGTAACCAGTCTAAATTTAGATACAATATTATTTATACTGCAGATGAATATTTAATGTTTCCTTTAACATTTGATGGATATGTTTTATGAAACGTCTGGAAGTTGTTGAAATCGCCACATCATAAGTTATCTCGTTCAATAATTAATTAGAAATTGCATAGAGTGTAGTTTCCTATGTCTGTAGAATATGTCCGATAGTAGAAAAAAAAAGTTTCATTCTCAACCACGAGGTATATTCAACGAGTTTGAATTTCTATAGCATTGTGTCGATTAATAAATTATGAAGGAAATTGCATTGACAATAACTGTGTAAAACGCCCGCCCATTGCTGGAACAGGCAAATCTAAGGTTCATGTATGTTATCTTGTGCTATGTAGCAATCACCTGAATAATACATTAATACTTACCCTATTACTTAGTAATTAAATGAGCCTGTTAATTTAGGTGATTGAGCAACAGAATACTGATTAGAATTTCTGCCCATCATCCATTCAATCCCACCCTTGATAACACTTACTGTGAGAGTTATATTATGTATGGAATCTCAGTACATATCACTGCTGTGGCTTCAGTTTAATCTTAATCTGTTTCCACTCTTCATATTCGTGTCTTCCTTTCTTTTGCTTTTTAAAGAGATTGCTACTTGCGATGACTGAGAAATAAAGTGAAACTTATTGATGTATGCATGTTATTAGGTTTTATGGACTTTTTCTCTCACTTCTTCAAACTAAAACCTTGAGAGTTACATCGAACTAAACACAGCTGTGGTTAACAAGTTCGATTTGCAACCTCGCGTTTTCGGGTTCAGTTAACTGTGTACCACTTTGAGATACTGTCTTCTGCTATAGACACCTGGGTAACCAATGCCTTGTGAATGAATTTGGCAGACAGATTATGAGTCAAAGCCTGTCCTATATACATTTATATGAACATGAATATATATATATATATATATATATATATATATATATATATATATATATATATATATATATGTGTGTGTGTGTGTGTGTGTGTGTGTGTATGTATGTATGTATGTATGTATATTGGCGTGTGCGTGTATATGTATGCATTATAGATAGATAGATAGATAGATAGATAGATAGATAGATAGATAGATAGATAGATGTGTGTGAGTATGTATATATTTGTGTGTGTATGTGTCTCTGTGTTTTCCTCTTCCACCTCTTAGCAACTGGTGTTGACTTATCTACGTCTCTGTAACACACAAGTTCGGTAAAAGTGATCGATAGAAGAGGACCAGGATTACAAAAGATAACTACTGCGATCGATTTCTCCAACAGAACCCCTTCAAGACTGTACCCCAGCATGGCTGTTTTCCAATGATTGAAACATCTAAAAGTTGAAAGAAGATTAAACCGTGATGTGATTTGCATCTTCAAAGTAACTAAACAACGTATATATTAGTTCATTGTACAATCTCGCTGTAAGTGAATTAAAATACAGACAGGAAATAAATTAAATTCACACATATAGAACGAGGCAAAGACAATTAATTGTGTTGTTCTTCAGTACCGTAAGAGCGATCGGAAAATATTTTTGTACATCACTGTAACTGTAAAACAAACAGCTCTATTTAGAAGAATTTATCAAAATACAATTTCGAAGAAAACATTGAGAACTTCAGAAATAGTGAAACATTTTATGTTTTGTTATTTTGTGGGCAAATAAAAGTGATGTTTTTACGTCGGAACAAAAGAACGTCTGTCCTCCATGATACTGAAATATAAAGTAGGAATATACGTGTGTTTGTTTACATATATGCGTGTGTGTGTCAGTGTGTATGTATTCGTGTGTATGAGAGAGAGTGTGTGTGTGTGTGTGTGTGTGTGTAATAATGTGTACTATGTCTTGCTTAAAAGACAGTCTAATCATGTCTGCGCTATTTGTGTGAAAATATTTTCGTTATTAGTCTTCCTATTATTGTTATTTATTTATTATTGCTTTTATTTTTGTGTACGACACTGTAGATCGATAAAGTAATTAACACAAACATATCTCTAATAATTATATTGAAATAACCACAATCGGGTAAAAAATATTGTTGTATTTACATAAAAAATTATTTTATTACTAAATATAAAATATCACACTTAAAAGATATTTGCTTCGTTCTCATCTTCCATGTCGGTCTCTAACATTTGAAGTTTGTGTATGAATATGTGTTCGTTTGAATGTGTATTTGTGTCCGCGTGTGTGAATGTATGTGTTTGTGTGTGTGAGTGGGTGTGTTTGTATGTGTGTGTGTCTATGGGCGTGTGTGCTACTTGTGTGTGCCTGCTATATGCGTGGATTTTCCTAAATTAAATCAGCAATCACAATCGCAAACGTATATTGTTCGTACTCAAGTTTTCCTCCTGTTATGTTTTCTGATACAGTTATGTTCTATGTGATACTGAAGACGACCTCTCTCTATTTAGAATTGCTTGGCATATCACGAAGCTATGTTCAATGCCGCTTCCGAACATAGGTAGCTTTGGAGATGTTTGCTCTGATGCAAAAATTCGAACTAATTATCGTCAGAATGTTATCCTAGCCTCAAGGCGCATTGATTCTCGTCTCATTTCGGTAGAGGTCACAGATAAATACTGCTGGATAATCTCTGCGTGAATTTAGATATATCTTTGACTCCACACATAACATATGTGGCTAGTACATTAGATACATAAGCTATCCTAATCTCTGGCACAAAAGCGTCATCCACTTCTACATGGTCAATCTCCGTCAAACAGCTTGTATTTTAGACTGAAGACCTACTCAAAAATGTGACACCCGTACATTTCAACCACCCATTTTGCCATTTTTTTAAACATGTCTGGACTTAGGCATGAAAAACGTCTAAATAATCAGGCCTGAGTTTTTCCACGCACTGACAACTAACTACATCGGCTTCTCCTACGGTTTTTAGAGCTGCGACCAGATACAAATCATCCACTGTATCTCTTCTATTTGCAACATTTGCAGATGCAGTGCGCTCTCATTTATATCTACATGCATTCCTCACAGAATAAAATACTCGAAAGAGACCTGGCATCTGGTTCAGACGTCCAGAAGCACCGTCCACCAAACTATCATGGACACCAAGAATATCGAGTGGTCCGGCCAGTGTGTTTTTGAGGTAACCTTCCTTATATCTTTTCATGCACAACGCCCTGCTTCTAAGTATCTGTAACCTTTTTCAAGAGCTGTTTGTCAAAAGCAGGTGCTGTCATACACACTCTATACCGCTAAGCGTATTTACTAACCTTGAGCAATAATGAGCTAATTGCGTATGTATAGTATCATCGCGGACGTTCCCCTGCGTAGCACAAACACAGCCTACGTAGCATTAAATCCCACGAGAAACTGATTCATACATGTGAGTATCTCTGTATTTGCATATAATATATACATATGTATATATATACGGAAAATAAGACAAGGTATAAAATGGTAAAATAATGTTATCAAGGTATACATTTTGTAACGGTTAGTACCGGTTTCTGTCTTTTTCACTTTTTCAACTAAGAGTAGCATCTAGTAATAGCGACTGCCCGTGGAATCTACTTTAATGGTCAAGAGGCCTCAATTTAATTGTTTTTCTTCTGAATTAATGCCCACTTTTGTTTTACTCTTTGTTGCAAAAGTCGAAAAGCCTGAAGCCAGTAATAACCGTTTCAAAATATATTTCATGATAAAATTATTTTAGCATTTTCTACCTTGTCTTATTTTCCTTATATATATATCAACTCGTGTGTCACTTTTCAATATTCTATATATATGTGTGTGTGTGTGTGTGTGTGTGTGTGTGTGTGTGTGTGTGTGTGTCTATGTGTGTACACATACTTAATACATGCATACATACATACATACATACATACACTTGTATGCGTACATGCATGCATACGTACAGATTTTTCATTGTAGTAGAAATAAGCGCATATTTTGTAATAAATCAACGCGTATCATTGGCCGCATAATCATGTGATAAATGTACACAATAACTTTTCAAATACACAGACACTGTAATCGTTAGTTTCTGACTCACATAAAACTCTCTTTTTCTTTCTTTTTTTTCCCGTTGAAGCAATTAATCAAAAGTAATTTTTATTGCAACATACTGACATGAATTTATTCCGTTCAAACGTGTCTAGTCAAATGATTTTGAACTCATATCGTTATGTTATACATCACATAAGATAGCGATTCAACAGCTAAAATATAGCTCTCCAATATTATTGATTCGTTTTAAATAATAGATGTTCTATCTCGAACAAGTTAGGTTAGCAGTGAAAGAAACACGTTCCTTCCTACTAGACTATAGACATCAAAAGGCAACGACTTGGCAAAATGATGACCATTAATTTCATGTCTGACTTATCTCCTCACCAGCCAGAAATATTATTCCAATCAGTATTATACATTCAACAATAATTACGTTTGAAGACGATCCTTTATTTGATGGAGAGAAGCCAATAAATCGGTCTGTGCGAGACATAACATTGTGTCATTTTATATAGCTTTGTTCCTAATAAGCAAACATCTTCACAGAATCGACCACATTTGCCATATCTTAATATTTTTATTTGACCTACTAAAACGCTCTCCTAATTTCGTAATCAAAGCTATTTTCTACTGAAGTGTCCATCACGAATACCATATCAAATATCGTATTTTATTTCCGCTCTCTACCAATCTATATTTATATTTCTGTCTCTTTCGCCACTTTATTTTATCTTTCTGCTTATGTCTAACACACTCGTTTTCTTCCTTTCTTTCTCTCCCTCTCTCTCCCCCTCTCTCTCTTTATATATATTATGTGTTAATACATACACATACATAAATGCAGATGCATATAGGTGTGTATGTGTATGCGTGTATGTATATGTGTGTGCCAGTATGCGTGTGTCTGTGGGCGCGCATTTATGCGTGTTTGTGTGAATGTACATATGAGAGTGTAATTTGTTTAAAGAATAGCAGAATATATAGAATATATAACAGACTTCTTTCCCTCTTTTATTCACACTTTAATAGCGTTAAAACGACAAGAGAGAACAGCTTCAGTTATATATTAGAAGAACAATTTTACGCAAAGTGTGAGAACAAATCGTTTCATTCGTACTACGCCTAGAATAGGCGGAATTGCTGTTAGACAACTAAAACAATACATACCACTGCTTTTGCGTGGCAAACATGAGTGGTAATGAAATTTTATGGGTCCATAATGTGAGAAGAAAGGGCTCTGCTTAGTGATTAGTGCTGCATTTGGGAGTTTGGGGAATATAAATATAAGTTTCGAAAAGATGAGAAAGAAAAAATATCTGAGTAGCGGGTGTATGGGATCAAGTAGCTCGGAAGAGCAGAGCCATTATAGTTATGATAGAAAGGACAACGGGACCAATGGACTCTCTATGAGACGAAAGCTGACTCTTATTTTTTGGAGAATGTAATATTATATGACGTTATGGACTCATTGGTTAGACGGTTTCAGAATGCAGTCTAAGATGACTAAGTACACAACAACGGAAACATTCCAAGTGAGCAAACAATAATCCAATTTACACTACACCAGATATTTGTATTGTTCCAAGAATCGTTAGCAAAAGGTACATACTCATACCTTCAATATGAATGAATATATTTATATATATATGTATATATATATATATATATATATATATATATATATATATATATATATATATATATATATATATATATATATATATATATATATATATATATATATATGTATGTGTATATATATATATATATATATATATATATATATATATATATATATATATATATATATGTATATATGTATGTGTATATATATATATATATATATATATATATATATATATATATATACACACACACACACATATATATATATATATATATATATATATATATATATATATATATATATATATATATATATATATATATATATATATATATATATATATGTATATATATATATATATATCCATACATATATATCCCTACATATATCAATGTATACACGCACACACACTCGCATATATATATAAAAGGAAGTGATGAAAAGTTCCTTGGTTTAAGAGTATCGCGAAAGGCTTGGTTGGATGTCCAAAGTTCCTAGTTCTCTAAAATGGTTTAGAAAAACTGAAGGACCACTGCAATAGGTGTGCGAATTTGAAAGGTGAATATATTGAATAAAATCATTATTAAGTGATCTTACTGTGTTTTCTTTTACCCAAACCCAGGAACTGTTCAGCGACGCACGTATATATATATATATATATATATATATATATATATATATATATATATATATGACAGTCTGTTAAAGTCTGTCATACCGGCCATGATGAAATACCACAAGGTATAGAAAATACGTATTCGCCTTTATATATTTAATCCTTTATATTGAACACTAAATATTTCATCTATTCAATAAGACATATTCCATATATTCAATAAGACATTCAATACTTTATTTCATTGTACCATCCATTTTTATTTTATATTATATATTGTATAGTATATTATATATTGTATATTCCATATTCTATATCCCACGTTGGTTTTGCAGGAATATAAATAAAACATAAAAAACAGACAGTGTTGGAACTCTTTTAAACAAAATAATATATTCCTCTATACACAATCATACAAAACCCCTTTTTTGTATTTATTTTTACTCGCATATATACATATATATATATATATATATATATATATATATATATATATATATATACCCGCGCGGTGAGTTGTGATATAAAATATATATATATATATAAAGTGCAAAAAGGAAAATGTACAGTTTACATAGTTTTAATATATTTTAAAATATATTTTATATGTGAAAGAGTATTGTGTTTGTCGACCGCCTTTGCTTTCGATAATACTGTTCCGTTGATCGGATCAACTAGAACTCTTTTCGCCGTAAGCGACGGAGTGCCTGTGTATGTATTTATGCATATGTATAAATGATTTTCAAACTGATTTCTGTATAATCAAGTGTGATAATTCACAAACCGTTTTTGTTCGCAGTTATAATGGTAGAGAGAGACTAAACCGACGAATGAAGACGTTTAATGTAGGTGGGACAAAATTAAAGAATGATAATTACTGTGAAATATTTGGCAAATGGCAGAGTTGCAATTATTTAGATCAAAATTTAACTGCAATGATATCTCGTAAATTTTGCTCGAAATCTATTTTCACTTATTTCATAATTTATTTTCACTCAAAAAACGAAAAAAAAAATAGAGAGAAAGCAATATGCAGCTGAAAACAAAACATCCTCATTTCAATTTTTTGGATTTTGCACACATAAACACGGTTACAGACACGCTTACACACAAGCGATGCAATTTTTCCCCTTAAATGACATTGCTGGTAATTTTAAAGAAAAAAAACGTTTCAAAGAACAATAAAATAATGTAATACTGATTTCTTATAAACGTGTTCGTGCGTGCGTGTGCGCCTGTATGTGTATTTGTGTGCGTGTTTGTGTATGTGTGTGCATGTGCGTGCGTGCCTGTGTACGTACGTGTATGCCGATGCATGTATAGTATTCTGAACTTATATGTTGTGATTTGTGCTGAGCACGCTTTCCAATGTACAGCACAGCTTATAGTAACTGCTGTAGAATACTTTTCCTCTTTCATACCCACAATATGGCCTGCTCAACACATCTGGGTAGATATGATTATTGACTAGATGCTTGTGCTTCCTGTGTGAGGTGGTTTCCTTTGCCATTTGGTGTGAAGAATATGTCTGAAACATTTTTCATGAAAGTGCCAAGCAGTTTGAGATGCCCAATGTGTACCGCCCATGCTTTAGAAGAATACAATAGAGGCGTTTGTACGCAAGCCTTGTAAACATTTTGCTTGGTCTTGGTGATGAGGCAATTTGCTCAATCTCTATTTTCAAACTCCCAAAATGGTACAGAATGATTTCTGCATGTGTAGATGTATTTCTGCATCTAAAGAGCTATCTCTTGACAACATGCTACTGGGTGAATTAGAAGACGCGTATAAAAGAAAGTCACAAAACTCCCGAAGAGATGACGCCTTGTTCACCAATGCCTAAGGCGCTGGCTTTGGAGGGATTGTCGTTAGGGCTTCAATGATAACATAACATGTTAAGAATGTGAAACGTGTGGCCGTGTACTCCTTTCCAAGGTTGCGTATATTAACTGTCTGAAGTCCTATGAAAGACCCACTCTATGCAACTTGTAACGAATAACTTTTGACGCTGAGGAAAGCGTGAAGAGATCAAAATATTTCGAATATATTCAAACAGAAGTTTTGATTGAATTGATAATTGTATGCATATTTTTAAAAAGTAATAAACGTTAATATTCACAAGAAATTATTCAAAAATATATTACAATTTGCCGGATTTATTGTAATATAAGCTTGGTCATACTTTGCAATATATGACCCAGGTATATAAAGGCATCGAATCGTCAGATAAAAGTTAGAGACGGGTGAAGTAATGTCTGTTGCTCGTTTCGTTTCTCTCTACACAAAATTCAAATTATCACCTCTTCATCTTTGTCATTCAGCCTTTTGAGATCGAAAAAATAAAGTAACGGTCCAGTGCTGGCAGCTATGATTTTGTAAAGATACACGTGTCAGATGTTTGCACAATAAATTTACGAATGGCAATTCAATTGTTCAGCAGCTGAATGGTCATCGTCTACACAGACGGAAGATCTTCGACAGGTATATAGTTACGTATATAGATTAATAATAATCTATTAATATTCATCCGTCAAATTGTTTGATGCTATTTCAACACTGAAATTGAAACTCACAATCACTGAATATGTCTTTATATATAATGTGTGGTATCAAGGGAAATATTAGTGAAAATCTCTTTAATCTTTGGATGGCAATAATATACTGTGTGTCTGTTACGATTTTCCCAGTTGTACTTTTAGAGGAATTCACTTTGACCCCTCTGTCAAATGTCGGTATTTGATAATTTCTACTTTATTGCTTTCGCTCTCTGCTTCAATCTTTATAATGACTACGAATGAAATTACTTTCTCTTTGCTATATAAACTGAATAGAGCATCGCAAAGCGAACATGATTAGATTGAATTCAAAGTCAGCGAGTAGAATCACTTTTATTTTGACTTTTATCGTTTTGTCAGTATTTTCCATATGCTGAACTGTTGCATCAAAGTGATTTAGAGTAAGTTAATCACCTACACCAACAATCAAACATTTTAAATACTAAATGAATGGAGATTAAATCACTGTAAAATGTCCATATATATCAAAAGCCGATATCTCTGAACATGTTACATACGTAACTAATATTTAATTTTGAAACAGTAACTAGATATCGTTCATTGGATGATAACCTTTCCCATTCATAAAATATAATTCGATATATAGCTATTTCCGGGATATGTACTAAAATATCTGTACTGGTTTTAATGTAGGTGAATTTATATTTTCTGCTCGTTAGTTCCTAATTAACTAACTCTGTTTTCACTCATTTTATGGTCATTCTTCGATTTCTATCCCATTTTAACATTTGAATATTTTAAATCAGACTAAAATGAATTCGTGTCTCTGTAATTGAAAATGTTTGATAACAGATTACTTTTGAAAGACAACAGATTTTGAAGCCATAAAAATTTAGATATAATAAATCTATAAATTCGTATTTAAACTGTTAGCTATTAATTCACGGGGACTAAATTTTATTAACCTTCTTAGTCCAATAATACATTTTCCCTAATTCAACTGAAGCTCTGAAACAGGTAATTTTTATTCTATTAAATTTCAATAAGTCGCATCGATTCCTTTTACAAACAGCTACTTCAACGAGAGAATAATTTGATAAATACAATTCTAAATATTGCTTAAGCACTATATTATGTATTGAAACACTACACTGTGTATTTACCATGCAATAGGGATTTTTTAAATATTATTTCAGTCTGCTATATCCAAAAAATTAAATGGTTCTGAGTTACATTGGATTATTTTCAAAGCCTACCCGCTTTTTCATACACGAATCAAATTCACTAAAAGTTGGCATGCTGTCTTTCTGTCCCACCAAATACAATCAAAGTTACACCCAGATACACTTTCGAAAATAAATAACATCATATTTATAAATATATGCATCTTATCTTTCAATATTAAAGCGGAAAGTAAACAGCTGCCAGTCATGTTACTTAATCTACGTCAGTCTGAACTGAAGCAAAGTTGCTAAAAGAACGCATGTAAAGTATAACAACGCTTTGAAGTAAGATATGGATATATCAATCACATTAGACGACGTTACATCAAGAGGAAGGGTTATAAAATGGCATGCGCGATAGAAGGAATGTGTATTGCTACTACAAAAAATAAACGTAATTTTCCAACATATGTCACTTCAAAATGAACTCTGCCACACTTCGAACTCTATAAGCTACATCAGAACCGTAGATATGCACATGTGTTATAATTCTGAAAGACTAATATAAACAATTATTATGCCAATATAAAGTCGAATTCTAGACAAAAAGCTAACTGATTGGATAATAATCTCCATTGGTCAGCTGTTATCTGAAGCTCATAACGATTTCTGCAACTTAAGTAACAGGGCAAATAGAACTTGATGAATAATATGAATCCTTAATTTTGTACAAATATAATCAATTTAAAGCAGATATTACCAAACAAATTTGAACAAAGCTCTACCCAACTAAAAAAATCTCTCCCTTATTCTCCTTTTTTTAGGTATATTTTACTACACTCATATAAACAGTTGCCTTCTTCGTAATTTTCAAAATAGGGGACAAGATAGATTGCTCTGATTATAGAGAATCAATTTGTTAAACCTCCGCTGTAAAATCTACGCTGGACAAAGAGATGTAGGGATAGTATCGTGCCCAAGCTAGCTGAGAAACAGACAAAAGCACAAAGATTTAAGTAAAATTAATTCAATTTATATGAAGTTGAATATAATTAGGGTTAATGTTTTTGATTCTTCATGAAGAAATACATCGAAACTTATGCACACGCTAAACAGATAGATAGATAGATAGATTGTACGTGCGCGCGCTTGTGTGTGTGCATGTGTGTGTGTGTGCGTGCGTGCGTGCGTGTGGGTGTGTGTGTGTAGGAGCATATATCTGCGTGTTTGTGTGTGTAGGAGTATACATCTGCGTGTTTCTGTGTTTCGGAATTTCCAACAGAATAACATCAGAGAAAGCAAAGTAAAATAAGCTGCAATTATTTGCTTAACGCTTAATGAGGGATCAATGTGTTTGATGTTTCTTGTGTAGAAACTTAAACAGAATAGGGAAAGTCTCTTCTGAAAGCAAAGAAAACGTGATTAACCGAGAAATATATATCGTTCTGAGAAGTCAAGTTGAATATTTTAGTGGTGAGTTATGAGGGAACGGACGGAATAACGTCTCATACGTATAATATCAACAGAGGATGTTACTCTATGTTAATTACACTGCATAACAATGATTTTACTACAGTGAAAAGAACATCATCACTTTCTGGAATAGTTTTTACCATAGATAACGAAAATGAACTTCGTTTTTCATGAAATGACACCAGTGTTTCCTAAAATGGACCGTCACTAAACTGTATGTTTTTTGCTAGATGTGGGTTTGTTTCTGTGAAAATAACATTTTTTTCCCTAGAATTAAAGCGGGTTTTCTGCAAAATAGGCTGTTATTAGTAGTAAATACGTTATTTGAGTCTTTTATTAAAGGAAGAACATCTATTTCTTAGTACAATATTTAGGTTTTTTTCTATGTATAGCATCTGGTCTATCTCCCTGAAGAAATCAGCAAAAATCAACGAGCATGGCGGGATTCCAATTCCCTGTCTATCGAGTTTCCATTTGGTTTATGTCTTGGTGTAATTTCTATTCGCTGACGTCTACTACATTCTGAAGAAATAATGCGAGATGCGAATGCAAATAGTGAACATTTAACCACATATTACACACTAATTATTTGTATGAATCAATCAACAAGTACTTCATAGTTGGCTACTCTGTGCTTCCCAAGTGGACCATTCCATACATTTCTGAAACTTTGCCATGCATCCAATTCCAATACATTTAATGTGATTTCAAAATTATCGTCTGTGAAAAGCTGTCGAAATAGCAGACAGACTGGTGGTCTTGTGGTTCACGCCAAATCACTGGAATGCCAAACTGTATAATTCTTGACTTTCCCATTGGTACATGTTTTACAACAGACATGCGGTGCTCAACTTTTCTCTTGGTCTCCTATCTTCACACCAAAACATAAGCAATACATTACCAACGGCGTAGTGTTTCTTGCATTCTTCTGGAATGTCACAGCACTACAGATATAACAAAATTTGTCTGGGTGATTACTACACTGATCTCTTGGCAGTTTAATGCAATTTTTATTCTAATTACATATTTTATTCTAATTAAATATTTATAGGTATTTTATAGTTTTCTTTTTTGTCTCTGAAAATCTGAAAAATAAAAAAAAATTAAAATTATAAAAATACCCTAATATTAAAAAGCCGAATTACCATAAACGTTTGCCATTTTCGTGATCTACGCATAAAATTACTATAGAAAATGGTATTCTCATGACTGTTGTCGAAATAGTGTTCATTTTTGTTGTACAGTGTTATTTATTTGAGTGTTTCGTTTCAGTGTTTCCATGTTTGCGAAAGTTTGTTTTGTGTGGCTTTAGAAATTATTAACCCTCTTAGTTCTATTTTAGTTCTTTCGAATATTCTCATATGTGTGATTCTATGTTATTGTGCATCTTTGTGGATTCTTATCGTGCGATGCGCTTAGATGAACCTGGTGTGGTGGTGTTATCTTTAGTGGATACACGTACGCATATGCCCTTTTTATGAAGGTGTGAATGTATATTTTATTGTTACTGTAAGTTTATGTTATTTCGTGTCTCAAAGTGAAGTGTATTTGTGTGTGTGTGTATTTTTGGTGACGCCATCACATGTATGGATGTGTACATTTTCCATGATTTTACGTATTAAATCATTTCATAGTGAGATGGAGGCTTGGGTCAATGCTGTTGGTGGCATGGCGGGACCCATTCCTATAGAGAATGGTGGCAAGCAGGATGACATCCTTGCTCCAATTCTCTTTTGTTTGTACTTTGCTTTTGCTTTTATTCATACTTTGCTATCTATAGATAGATAGATAGATAGATAGATAGATAGATAGATAGATAGATAGATAGATGGATGGATGGATGGATGGATATATATATATATATATATATATATATATATATATATATATATATAGTTCCGTGAGGTTAGGTCATAATTGCCACAGACCATGACTAAATATTTGGGAAAAGCATTAAATGATGTTTCATAATGCAGTCATACTTTGGGCACCATAATCCATTGTAGTAAAGAGTTATTGTTTACTGAGATATATCGATGTGGTATATCTGGAATTTGTTGAAGATGTTTATTTAAGAACCGTTTGAAAGTTATTAGATCATTTTCTTCTCATATTTCTTGGCATGATGTTATATAGAGCAGGGTGTGATGAGGTGAAATAGTTCTGCCTTAATGCTGCGATATGATGGGAGCATGGTTTTTACAGAAGATCGATGACACGGTCGCCAAGACGTGCGCGAATATTAAAGTTGATGGCAATATCATTTGGTAATGCTGTTAGAATATTTTCCATTTGATGCGAAAAATACAAATGATATTGTGCTCACGGTGGCGTTAAAGGGAATAAAGTTTGAGACTCTCGAGACAATCCCAACAATGAAGACATGTCAAGTCGTCTATTTTTTGTTTTTGTCTCTTTTGTGATTGATCTGTGGGATGCTACAACAGTATTCAAGAAGAGGGTGGACGAAGATGGAGAAGAGAGTCTGACGTCTCGATACGAAACTTTATAGCAAAAATCAGTGCTGGCCATAATCTGCATAGAATATCTGTAGAAACAACCTTAACAAAATAATGTAAAACGCACCACTAACGTAAATGAACATGGTATCGACTTACGAAAACATTTAATATATTTATAGTATATTTTGTTTGCATAACGAAGTACCACCCACCTACAAATCATTAATAAGGTTTAGAAACATTACTACACAGGTGAGTCCTAAATATCCGAGAGGGCGCCCTACAAATCATCTTGACTTTCCTGTTTATGTAGGCTATCCAGCTTAAACCGCTCTTAGAATGTATGTATATGGATGGACAGGGAAACTAATGTAGATAGGTACGGAAATATTTAATGATAAATTTGCATATATTTGACACGAACTGTAGTATTAGACACGTAATAAATTAATATGCATGTATAAACAATGTGACTACCTTAACGTTACTAATATGGCTACTCTTGGCGATAAAATTGCAAATGTAGTTTCAATATGTAAATTATTAATTTCCATGGCGAAAATACACTGAAACATAAGATCTCGCCACTTAAATGCGACTCTAGTGCAAGGCAGGAGGAAGACGAAACTAAGAAAGCGGCTAGAGTATCTTCACTGTACCCGTATATACTCCATATTCTGAACGTACACAATCTAGGAAACTACGTTGTCGTGAAAATGTCGACACTAAATATCGCCACAAAATGGTTCGTTAAATGTCGCCACAAAATGGCCACTGCCTGGTAATTATCACAAGAAACCGAATAGTGATTTTCGCTTTCAAAAGATGGAGCTTAAATAGAAATTTCTAAGGACAAACTATTTGCGGTATCAGTGTCGATGTGTAGAAGCTTGAAATCGATGCATTACAAACAAACATAAAACGGCAAGGTGACAAAAGTTTACAAGAAGTGCAGGTTTCATGTGCGGGTACATCCACCCTACATACACAATGAAATATACATGTATTTATATGCAAATGCATGTATGGCCATTCGTGAATGACCGTTGACTCGTTAGATTTGACGACCATTTAGCTGTATATATATATATATATATATATATATATATATATATATATATATATATATATATATATATATATATATATCTGTGTGCGTGTGTGTGTGTGTGTGTGTGTGTATACATATATATATATATATATATATATATATATATATATATACATATATGTATATACAAATGAGTGTGCATGTACATATGTAAATATTATATGTGTATATATATATATATGTGTGTGTATATATACATGCATATATATATATATATATATATATATATATATATATATATATATATATATATATATATATATATATATATATATATACATATATATATATATATATATATATATCTGTGTGCGTGTGTGTGTGTATATATACATATATATATATATATATACATATATGTATATACAAATGAGTGTGCATGTACATATGTAAATATTATATGTGTGTATATATATATATATATATATGTGTGTATATATACATGCATATATATATATATATATATATATATATATATATATATATATATATATATATATATATATATATATATATATATATATATATATATGTACATATATATTTATGCATATATATATATATTATTACATAAATATATATGTATCACATGAACATGTTTAGCATTATGCTATGCATAGAGAAACATATATTACGCTAACTGTCTCTTTACTCATATAATGTGATTTTGGCTTGAATTACTAATGCACGCAATCAATTCTTTCTTGTTAATAAGCAACGATATCTTCATATACTAAAGTATAATGTACCTGGCTAATGATATGTCTTAGTACGGATATTTATAATTTCTGCAATAATATAGTGTAATAATATTACTTTATTTTCTTTTATTTCGCCATGGAGTTCTCACGTTTCAATGGTTGTCACTTATTTATATAGCTCGTGATGGAAATTTCTACAGAGCTAACAGCATCTATTATGAAAGCAATTTAATAATATTATATACATAACCGAGAACAAACTCGAGGTGTTTGATACGATGATCGAAATTAAAGAACATGAAGCCGATTATCATATAGAATATTACTACTAAATCATTTATAAATATTAAGTCTTATTTATTATTACTTAGCTGATGATTCTAATAATCACAACTTCTATTATAATTGTTTCTAAATTTTGTAGGGAGAGGCTAGATGATCACAATGACCCTGGTGCTCAACTGGTACTTATTTTATCAACCCCGAAACGTTGAAACTCGAAGTCGACTTCAGCGACATTTGAACCCAAAATGAAAAACAGGAAGCATCACTTACATTATATACACACATATATGACCGCATGTATGTACGTGCGTATGCATGTATATAGTTTTATTTATTATAATTCTTCCCAGAAACTCTCTATAACAAAGAAACACGCGTCTGTTAATGGAATTAGGATAACAACAACTTCTATAGTTTAAACCTCAAAGAATCTTGCCTATTTTAAGTAATTCCTCTCATATTTTGTGTCTATAAAATGTGTGATAGTCGGCTCTTCCTTTACTGAAAAATCCAATTTTTTTCAAGATGTCACCTAGACATTTCCTAACATAACGATATGGACAAATAATTACTGCTATGAGTATAAATTTATAGTCAAGGTGTCCATATTGATTTCAATGATATTTACATCCTCTTGTCATTTTTTTTGTCCCAGGTAACTTTTCTCATGGGAATGTTATGTATGCTTTCAATGGCAAACGTTGTGTTTATGTTTATCCGAGGAATTGCTTTTTTTTTTATTAGTTTTTGCGGTGATAACTGTATCTTTTTCTTCGGTTAGCAGTGTATCTTGTTTTAGCAACAATATCTTGTCGTAGTGAAAGATATTGCGGCAATAACATTTTGGACAGTCACTGATAACTTGTTATGTCCTCCACACAAGAGTGACATATTCGACATTTAAGTATGCAACTTGGGAGTTTAAGGGTTAATCTGTCACGTTTGTTCATTAAATATTTCCTGCACTTGGATTATAGAAGCGTACCCTTGGAGATTTGAAGTGACGTAAAAGCCATGAGTGTATGAGAGATTAGTTTTCATGCTAATATTATCATACTCCTTTAAGGCAGTGATCTTGCAGTATCGTGAATACGTCGGGCAAAATTCCTAGCGGCATTTCATCTATCTTCACGTTCAGTATTCAAATGCCGCTGGGGTCGTTTTTGTCTTTCATCCTATCGGGGTCGATAAAATAAATACCGGCTGGGAACTGAGGTTGATGTAGTCATCCACCGACGCTGCTGGCGTTGTGTCGAAATATGAAACCAATATTATCATACTGCTCATGTTTACGGGAAACATGCCCACTTATAACAATTTTCTGTTATGCAGAACGTATATATTTCAAGCAATTGATGAGGTGTACAATTCCGGCATTGCTAGTTTTACATGAGAATTCATCAGAAAGTGCATGCATCTGTAGGGGTGCATAGATATGCATACGCATACGTGTATAAATACATACGCACACATACGTGGGCTGTAGAGTCTGGTCTCACTGATGGCTTTAATATGCAGATTTTGTGACTTGATGTCGTGTAACAGGTAGCCTTGTTTCCAAGGCGACCCCAAGTCACGTACATTTATACTGCCTATTTTGAGCGTCTTCCAATCGAAAGTTGTGTTTTACACACGAAAGAGAAAGAGAGAGAGAGCCACTTACTGTCCGAAAATTCTTTGCTCTTCACCTCACAGTCTTCTCCCAGAAGGTTTTTGTATAGTTTTTTGGACAGGTATGTTTTGAAATCTCCCAACTGCATCAGGGTAGAGAGATTTCAGAGTGCTGTTTGTGTTCTGTGTTATGTGTATGGCTTTAATGTGTTGTGGTGGTTTTGTGCGTGGATGGTTCTTTGTTTTGGTATCATTTTCTGTGGTGTTTGACCTAATGTATTCCATTAGGTCTGGGTTGTTGGTGTTTATGGCTGTCAACATTGTTGGTGGGTTTGGTGTTAGTGTGTTTTTGTTGATGCTTTTGTTTTCTGCGGGTGTTTTGGTTTCGGGAGTAGTAAACCTCCCTGCTTTGTTTGCCTGCTTCTCTATTCTTTTTCACCCTTTTTCTACTTCGCCCTGTGGCCACTCGCCAATCCTGTGTCGTCTTCATCTGACGACATATCGGAGGAATCAGAAGGCGAGAGGCGAAGTGTATTGGGGTCTAGACAGATATATGCACATATGCATATAAATTGATAGACAGATAGATAGATAAACAGATATACAGATGTATACACTTATATGGAGACATATAATGCAAAATACATAAGTAGATTGATAGACAGACAGACAGACGTGTTGGATACATATAGTTAGATAGATAAATAGAGAGGGGAAGAGAGGTTGAGAGGGAGAGAGAGATAATCAAGTACATACACGGAATCAGACACTGTTTCCTAATAGCATACAATCACAAACAGTGGATAGCGAGACGGAAAAAGAGAGAGTGAGAGATAATGAATGAGAAAGAGATTGATATACGAAAGACGTGTCTTGTCATTTAAGAACCCTGCAACATTTTCAAAATATATCATTCAACAATAATTAATGTTTTCTTTTAGTGTTCCGGTGGACTTAAGTGACACATTAATCTAAAGCGTACTACGGATACATCAAGAATTTACGAGTAATCTAATTTGAATATACTACCGAGCATTGCTATGAACCAATGAACTAACACTTTATCTTGGCAGGATAATATGAGACGAGAAATGCTGAACCAGTTTCGATTGAGACTGTTGTATTATGTTCGAACGCTTACCAATCGTCTAATGCATTTGAATGCATTACAAATTGAAAGATAGATAGATAGATAGATAGATAGATAGATAGATAGATAGATAGATAGATAGAAGTTAATATTAAAGTGTTAAGTATGTTCCTAGTAGTACACCGATAAGAGCAATAAAGTTTTCCGTGTATTCCATTTTCCGTCTCTATCCTTTATTTTATATACATGCATACATGCATACATACATACATACATACACACACACACACACACATGTATATATATATATATATATATATGTGTGTGTGTGTGTGTGTGTATGTGTGTGTGTGTGTGTGTGTGTGTGTGTGTGTGTGTGTGTGTGTGTGTGTAGTATTATTCTTGAATATAAAGTAATTTCAATTTTACTGTTGATATTATTTATTTGATAGTTTATGCATTGTAGTTTAGAAACAAAAGCAATAATAGGTGTCATTCTTCCTGTGTTGAAAGCTAAGTGCTGTGCAATTACTGGGCTCAATTTAACCGACTTTACAATGATATTCTCATCCATTTCAACCTTGAACATCTTAAAATCTATATACTTATTATCTTCAATAGCCTTATTTGTATTGCGTTCCTTCATTGAACAACAGAGAGCTTTTATGTTTAACTTGTGTATGTGCAGTGTTTTGTCGTACTCCATGCAATATGTGATATGTACAGCTTTACTTTTTTTTCTGAGTGATATATATTATCGTGTTTGGCTTTCCGTCGTAGATCGACGTTGATTGTTCTTGATCAGTAATGATCTCTGGCAAGCTCGCATGTGTACTGTAAGACCTGCTCTTGATCTGCAGTAAAGATGACATCTACTCTAGGTGAAGCTACTTGACACAACGGAGAAGTGACGCCTCCATGTGCTCTTTTGTATTCTCTCTGTTGTTTCTCCTGAGTAGCTGGAATTACGAGTTTCAGCGAATGGCGCCATTCATCGCGTTGCAGGGCCTTCTCCTCCCGGGTGTGTGGGGAGATGCCAGAGTTCTTCATATGTCTCTTCAGAACATTCCTGTACCGCACCTCTAGCAGCAACGGCTCCACCTACCCTGACGTAGTTCAGCGAGACTGTCGCTTTCCTTGCTGCAAATATGACCCGCCAAGCACAGCTGTGAAGAGATAATGGGTGCTTCTAAACTAACTGCGCCAGCACGGCCCAGGACCTCTACTTCAAGCATGCGATTTTGCAGTGACTGTGGGTAAGAGCGACAAAGTGTTACGAAAAGCTGATATCATTTATGGAAAAGTAGGGAATGATGACTGACAGCACGAGTCTTGAGTGGATGGTCTGCACTACGCATTGTACATCTCTATATGGTGACACCTTGACAAATATCTACCGAAATTTGTAGCTGTAGCGCAAAATCCCCTTCTGGGAGAAAGTATCCAAACTAGAATGAACATATTAACAATTTGCAGACCATAACCCAGCTAAACGCAGATTTCAATATTTTGGAAAAACTTGTAAACCAAGAGGTTAGTGCTTGTCTTCAGAAGTCTGATAACGGTAACGTAATATGCATCCATCATAAGAGTTCTAAACATGACAACCTCGAAGCTATCTGATACATCATAGAGAGGATAGTTATGAAATTTAACATGGGTGAGGATCTGATTAACCTAGATAATTTAAAAGCTTAGGAGAGAGTCGACCATCATTAATTAATGGCTTACTTCAAGGCAACTAGCTTCGTTCTTGTTGGATAGCCGCAATGCACAGCAACATCTGTTCAGTGCAAAAGGTGAATGACGACCCGTCGGAACTATTCGTAATATTCGCTCGGTCCGCCGGGATTGACCTTCTCATCTCTTCTGTAGTTTGTCACTCTGAAACTGCTACTAGACAAACTAGAAATACTGAACCACGTGTGTTTCTGTGTGTATGTTTGTGTGTATGTGCATGTGTGTGTGTGTGTGAGCATAGACTCACAGTTTGCATGCACATATGCATATTTATCTACTTACCATATATGCACACAGATGCGTATATATATTCACGTTGCACATACCCACGCACATGCTAACCTACGTACGCAAACAAAGCATACACACAAAAATAAAGACACACTTACACATGATAAGATAGTGCAATCACAAAATACTTATGTTGCTAGCCATCACTTTCGAAACACATAGTGGAATTCCCGGAGATGTCTTATTTTCTTCAATTACCTAAATATATATGATTAAATTGTTATCTGTATTGAATATTTCGAATGCGATACTATCTTTATAAAGAGAAATAATCAAAATCACACTGAATGTTTAATTGTGTGGATCGGATATTCATGTACAAAGTTTTGTATCTAAGCAGAGGTTTACATATATGATGTATCTATGCAGCAAATAGTTTGCGAAGTCGGATTATATTTCAGAAAAAAAAATCAGAATATTCCTAATTTCTTTGTATTATAAATTCTATACTTATACATTATATGGATAGCGATTTTTCATAATTTCAGCTTTTGGGTAAGACGGTGAATTATATTGCCGAGTCTTCTTATTATTTGTATTACATAAGGTGGCGAGCTTCCAGTTGTGTTAGCGCATCGGACAAAAATCTTATCAGAATTTATTTCGGCTCCTTGCAGCATGAGTTCACATTCTGCAAAGGTCGACTTAACCTTCCATTATTTCAGAACTAATAAAATAAAGTATCGGTCGAACATTAGAATCGATCTAATCGTCTATTGTCTCTCCTCTAAAATTGCTGACCTTGAAAGAATTATTATGATTACTCCATCACTTGCTGGAAAATTTACGTAATACCCACTACACTCCGAAATATTGTGGTATAGCATGACTTTATAACTCCAATTTGTCAAGCTCTTATGAATAACTCTGGTTGAATCTAATTTCTTCACAAGTGACATCATTAATACTTAACAAATCATACCAGTTGGTAAGCATTCAACTAAGACATTAGGTTTAAGTTCATAAAAGGGGGAATAGCATAATTAAGTTGTTAAAATTACACACGTTTACATGGAGTGAAAATGATGCTTTTAGTACAGCTAAGAATTCGTGATGTGCTTAGAAGATGACTACTGCCATAGAATAACGATATACAATTCGTTATTCTTGCTTTGTGATATTTTGCAACTGGTATAAATGATGCTACAGTGATTGTAGAATTTAAATGCCCTCAGAGTGTATTCGCTTTAGCAATATAAGAATCCTTAAATGTTTGACTTCCATAGCAAAATTTATAATCTGATTTAAACTGTAAATTAGAAAATGCAAATAAGATTCAGAATGTCACATTAATTGCTGACCTAAAATCTATGTATTTACATCACACAGTTCTTTTCTTTAATTTATTCTAGTAAATTGCTATAAATATCTACAAATACAATATCTGAAAATCAATATCGCAAAATATTGACATATTACTGTGTATTTAATTCCATGATATTAAACCTAAAAATATATTTTCAAGAATGATTTATATTTATCTGAAGATCAGCTGACGTAGATGGAGTTATGAAGAGAAAAAAAATAGTATTTCTACAGGTCATGAAATATGGAGCCTTCTCCATTACTTCTTTCTCTTCTATGATGCGCTGAATACATAATGAGCAAGGTTGATGAAATCTTATGTTATATTATTAAAAGAATATTGTGCATGTGTTTGTGTGAGCGTGTGTGTACCTTTGCGCGTAGAATTTTCGATTTTCATTATAAACAGTTGCAATTCAGGTTGATATTACCAGTAACTTTCCGTTGAAGGTGCTTGCAATTGTGAAATATTCTAAATGGAATTGCAATCTGTAATGTCCACAATCCACCATCTAAATCCATATTCTTTGATTTTTCCAGTAGTACATTGTATGGTAGGAAACATTGGCTGTTTCGATCCCTACACTGCATTCTGTGCGAATGCTACAATATTTCAGCAATTATCTGTTTGAAAATACAGATATATAAGAATATGTAAATACATTTTTTCTCTCCTCATTTACATCTCCATCACACACTCTCACTTTCTTTCCCATACATTATCTTTCAGTCCGTCTCTTTTCTATTCTCTCACTCTCTTGCAATCTCCATCTCTCCACCTCACCCCTTTTATATATATATATATATATATATATATATATACACCCGTGGCTGTAATAGATGACACTTACCCATGGTGCAATACAATGGGACTGTACCCGGAACCATGTGGTTTGGAAAGAAGCTTCTTACCACACAGCCACACGTGAGCCTATATACATGTATATACATGTATATATATATATATATATATATATATATATATATATATATATGTATATATATATATATATATATATATATATATATATATATATATATATATATATATATATATATATATATATATATATATATATATATATAAAGATAAATATGGAGATATACTATCGACAATCCAATAATTTATTTATATTATAATATTACATTAAATACTATGAATATAATATAAAATATTCGAATATTATACAACATGAATACCTATAAAAACCATAGAAGGAATTTCGTCTTTTTCTAAACCATGACCCTGAAGTGACTTTATATATAATGGAACTGTGATTATGCATATCAGAAAAAAATGTATATAAGTCGAAATAATGTTTGACCTTTTATGGTTTTTATAATTATTTATGCTATATAATATTATGTTATGTCGTATTATACTCATAGTATTTAATGTAATATTGTATTATAAATAAATTATTGGATTGTCAATAGTGTATCTCTATATTTAATTTATCTTTATAATTGAATTATACCAATATTTATACTGTATCCAACTGACGTGCCAGTCAATTAGATTTTAAACACACCCCTTTGAAGGCTTTCTTTTCCTCGGCTTGTTATTTCATATATATATATATATATATATATATATATATATATATATATATATATATATATATATGTATATATATATATATGTATATATATATATATATATATATATATATATATATATATATATATATATATATATATATATATATATATATGTATATATATATATATATATATATATATATATATATATATATATATATATATATATATATATATATATATATATATATATATATATATATACGTGCACATACATACCAACATATATACATGCATTTATATTATATGTGTATATAAGACTTACATCTTTAATCTTTTATGGGATCTCTCTAGTGGTCTTCAAGATATCTTGTCCATCAAATATATAATCACTTTCCAAAGACGAAGGATTGAATTTTAATTCAGCCGTTTGCAATACTAATCTCAGTGAATATTATGTAGCTATTCGATGTGCTATACAAAAGCAGTTGTCTTTCACATGTATGTTGTTTTCCGACATAATTTTTGTTATTTCTTAAGAGTAAGAACTTGTTCATGAAATTAAGAGACATGCATACACTTCACGTAGTTCTCAGAAAAATACATTGTGGCACAGAATATGGCAAGGCTGGCCCTATGAGTTGCCAGCTGAGTGGACTGGGAAGGAAGAGTGTGAAATAAAGTGTCTTGCTCAAGGACACAACGCACCGCTGAGAATCGAACTCACGACCTTACGATCATGAGCCGACATCCCTGGCCACTAAGCAACACACCTTCTATATGTATAAAATAACTGGATAGAATTCCAGTCTTCCACCTTATTTATGGTTTCACTATAGGCTCAATTTAACTGATGTCTCGGCCGTCATACCATTTTGTCGAATACACATTTCCTCATCGAAAATGTGAGCGTAAACATTTTATCAATTGAAATTTGTTTTATAAGCATTGTATTGTGAGAATATAATTTGCTGACTGTTGGGAATCAGAAAGGTTTTTGCCAGTGTATTAGATCAAATTCATAGGAAATAAACTGTGTTCAAAACTCGAGTTGAGAGCGTGGCTATGTTATGTAGAAATTTCTTTGTGAAGATGACTCGACAGGTAAGAAAGAAACTGTTAGCAGGACACTATAACATACATTACGAAATAAATGTCACTCCCATTTACAAGTTGATATAAGGATATGAAAGTCATTTAATTTTATGATTCTTGAGGTATAAAAAAATTATTAATGGTCAGGTGTATTATAAACCTAGTGACAATAGAGGATTATCAGATACAGAAGGGTCCTAGCTCGTAATAGATTGAAAATATTCCTTTTACCTGGCGTTCAAGGTTGATTGCATCCATGAGAGTTCGAAATTCATTGTGGCAATGAAAGGTAAAACAAACTGAAAACGTGATGCAAATAAACTATTTCATTTAACATTGCTATTAGAGCCTCGTATTCTCAATAGCATACGTTCAAACGAAATGCTTTTCCTAACGCACATACGCGTGCACACAATCACGCACATATATACATATGTATGCGTATGTGCGTACTTGTGTACGTATGGATATATGTGTTTATGTATGAATGTATGTACGTGTGTATTTGTATGTGCGTGCGTGGAAGTTTTTATGCTTCAAGAGAACATCATTATCTTATGGTTAATAACTTTCACACTTCTTCATGTTCCCAAACAAAATCCTATCGACATTTTCATATACAACTTAAATGTAGAAGGTTTTCTATGCTATCATTCTTATTCACGCGCTATACGCTTAATATTAATCTGACACCTCACTAAATATGTTAACTTCTCTAACCAAACAAATAGAGTTTCCAGCCTATTGCAGGCTTTCCGCCTCAGTGGTGAATGGAAACGCAGCGAAAGCTGATATTCATGTTCTGAGAAGAAATGTATGTGTTTGTATTAACGTTTGATGTACCGATGCGCTATATGTATCTTCCTTGTACATCAGATAAATTCATAATTCCCAATACGAAGCTTGTCACAGTTTCAGGTAGTTAGTTACACTAACCAGAAATTCGTAATGTGCACAAGCAACATACACAGGAATAAATAACAGAATCCAGAACACTTGAAACGAAATCCATTTTTACAGACACAAAAATAAACTAGGTGGTAGATTAATTAATTACTCAACTGGGAATGCAGAGCCGTATTTATTAATGACAGATGAAAATAGAATTTATCGCAAAATAATATCTTATAGCAGTAACTGCTATTTCTATCAAATATGTAGCAGGAGAGAGTCTTAGACTAGAAGGGAAATCAGTAAATCGAATAAAATAGGCGTACAGAAAAGACATCGTTTACAATGTGTGTTGCAGGTAGAGTAGCCTTTAAACATATCCTCGAGGTGAAATACCATGGCTATTATTTTCGAGATCAGGCATATAATCTGATGAACGTCGTGAACGCTATTAGATGGTCCTGGTTGATAAAGAGGTGTGCATTGACCAAGCTTTCATTTGTGATTCTTTCGCTCCTCATACTCGCCCCTAAAAGTTTTTCTCTTGGTGCTGGTGCTGCAATAACTACTAGTTTATCTTTAACAAGTTCTTGACAGATTCGGTTCGTGTTGTAACCGAACATTTTATTTTGGTTTGTTTTCAACGAATCTTTTATGTTTCTCATATCGACGAGTCTTTGTAATTCAACGAGCCTCGTGTTTTAGGAATTCTTTGATTTCAGATACCCTTTTTTATGTATATTTTTGTAGAATTTATAACTCCTTTTTTTAGCTGTGCTGTTTCGTTCGTGATTTCGTAAAGCATTGGGTAATTGTCTTCCTTACATTCCTGATTGAATGTATATCAAGGAGTATTCAGTTTTCTTTTTAACCACAGAGACTGCTCCTTATATTTATTTTATTTAGCATGGTAGTCTTGAAGTTCATACGTTCTCATTCATTCTGTGGTAGACAAGTCTACTTTTATTGTTGCTATTCAGTCAGTGAGTTTTATATTTGGAAGGTACATTCGTTGGTTTCCAGGAAAATTT